>NC_069005.1:33600108-33602024 GCF_001194135.2 Octopus bimaculoides
AGAGAAAGAGAAAGAGAGAGAGAGAGAGAGAGAGAGAGAGAGAGATAGAGAACGATCGAAGGGGGATAGTGCGAGGAAGGAGCAGGAGGAAAGATAACTTTTCTTCTTCTTCTTCTTCTTCTTCTTCTTCTTCTTCTTCTTCTTCTTCTTCTTCTTCTTCTTCTTCGGTATCGAAAGATTCCATTGGGATACAATAGGCAATAACGATATCTCTGTGATATTATAATTGCTCGTCTCAGCGTATCTGTGGGGATGCGTCTGTGTGCATGTGTGCGCGATCGTGTGCAGGTGCGTGTACGCGCGCCTGATTTGCACGACTTCCTGTCTGTGCGTCCATGTGTCTGCCTGCATGTTGTTGCACAGTGGAAATGCACTAACAAAGTGCAGCCTTGGCGAAAATACGATGCATCGAGAAATGCATAGCTATGTCATATATACGTATATATATGTGTGTGTGTGTGTGTGTGTGTGTGTGTGTGTGTTAGTATGTGGGTGTGTGTATATGTATGTGTATATACATATATGTAAATGCATGTGCGTGTGTGTGTTAGTATGTGTGTGTGCATATACATAGGTGCATATACGCATATCCAAATGTATACGTGTTTCTTTGTGTGTTTGTGTGTGCGAATGTATGTTTGCGTGCGTGTGTTTGTGTGTGTGTGTGTATGTGTGTGTGTGTGTGTATGTGTGTGTGTGTGTGTGTGTGTGTGTGTGTGTGTGTGTGTGTGTACTCGTGTCAGAAGTGACTTGGCCACAGACCACGTGTTGAAAAGAAACCAATGACATCACGGGAGATTCCATTTTGTTTATTTACAAAGCAAAGCTAATGATAACCGCTTTTCATTTATTTCTGAATAGTACTGTATATTATGAAGTGCCAAAAGTCTTCATCGCACTCCCCCGATCTAATTTTTCACACACTTCCACAAAAGTCTGTTAAGGACCTGGGACTTTGGGACTTTTCCTCTCCTAATGTTTCTTAATTAACCCCTCTTTTGTTTCTTGTTTTAATTACGGAATTGTTAATATTAATTTAGTTCAGGAAATATTTCCCTTATATTGTACATCACATGATCAACCAAACCATCGGATCTTGTTATACATCGCTGGTCACAATGCGCTTTCGAATGATGCCACATTGCTGGCTAAGTGAACAGACCAGCACCCCCACCTGAATACGATGGCTACTTCATCGGATGCGTTACCCATTTGCTGCTGAAGGGACTGGACCAATGGAAAATGAAGCGTTTTATCCAAGAACAGAATGCGTCGCTCTGTTCAGAAATCGAAACCGCTATCTCACGATTTATGAATGCAAGACACCTAACCACTTGGCCACGCGCCTTCATATATCTTCAGAATTATGTTTCATTTTCAGGTGTGTGTTTGGGTGTGTGGGGGGATGGAGTAGGCTAATTTTCATCATTATGCAAAACATGGAACTAAATATAAATATATAAATATAAAACTCTCATACACGCAATTGGAATTTCTGTAGAATAACCGAGATCTTGATTTAAATATACCGACCAATTTATGTTCTTCCAGACTACAGGAATATTACAATAACATTGTATTCCATAAATGCCAAGTGTACGATATTACAGGAATATAATTACACGGTGTGTACGTTATAATGGCGAGCGTAACTACATCAAGTTGTCATTTCATCGAAAACCAGCGAATTTATTATTCGATATGGCGATGGAAATAAACGTGAACGGTAAAGGTAAGTAAAGGAAAGTTGAAAGTAATACAATCAGATTTTAATAATATTTGTATAATTCAATAACAACCATGTAGGTATAATAGACTATTGCATGAATGCTGATATACGTGTACATATGCATATATACATATACATACACGCACACAAAGATACACGAATATATATATATATATATATATATATA
>NC_069005.1:33608154-33610361 GCF_001194135.2 Octopus bimaculoides
TATATATGTCTGCAACAATATATGCTTACATACACTCACGCAGATATAAACGACCCCAACTTTCTCTTTCTTTCTTATGTGTGTGTATGTGTGTACATATATATATATATATATATACATATATGTGTGTGTGTGTGTATAAACTCTCACACAAGAATAGCGATGCACTAACTACCCGGATGCTGGCTAGTAAATCATATTTGAAGGCAAACGCGTCCATTTTGTAAGAACGATATATTCTACTTCTTCGCCTCCTAATTTCAATAGTAAATAACTAATATTGGATTTAAAGAGCACGAAATACTTCCGGTGCTAACTGTTGCTGATAGTTGCATATAGCTTCATATATCACAGACATTCAGGCGCGCGCATGCGTGCGTGCGTATGTGCGTGTGTATCTGTGCATGTGTAAATGAAAATTTGAAAAAATAGAAAAAAAAATCCCCCCAGAAAACCGTTTGTAATTCGAAGAACAGAAATGTAAGAGAGAAACCAGAAGAGAAAATGAAAAGGAAAGGACTCCTACTTCGTGGGTCTCATTGTGTGTGTGTGTGTGTGTGTGTGTGTGCGTGTGTGTGTGTGTGCGTGTGTATATTTCCGTGTACCCAATGCGCTCACAAAGCTTTGGTTTGCTCGGGGCTGCTGTATTCGAAGATACTCGACAATAGTGCCGAGCAGTGGGACTGAACCGAAGAGCACATGGTTGATTATAGGCGTGCTCTGTCAGGGTGGACTGGGGCTAAAGAAGGAGTCTTGTTTATATTTTCCGACTTTTGACCATTTCGGTCTCTGCTCAGTGGACAATGGTCAATAGAGCTGTTTCCATTCCTCACCTCAATTTCGTGCTAAAAATATCCGAGAAGATAATTTACATTAGAATCTCACTAATTAATTAGCAATATATTCATGATTACCTCCTCGCTTTTTATTGAATTTTTAATTATAATCTTTCTACCGAGAATGAGTTAATGAGGGAGGCAGTACGCCGTAACACGGCCTGCAAGAAATAGCAGCCTAATGTTCCCTCAGTTAACGTGCGAAGGATACATTGGACAGTGAAGTGCTTGATAGACAAATTGACGGGATGATCACGGTTGGCTCTATCAGGGTTGAGCTGGTGCAAACAGCAACAAGACCAATAAAAATAACAGCAGCGACGACACCACCACCACCACCACCACCACCAAAAATGAACAACAGCAATACCATCAACAGTAGCAAAAGGACAATGATAACGCTAACAGTAATAGCAACAACAATGACATTGACAACAGCAACAATAACAATAATAACAAATTGAAGATTGAGAAACTGGTGAATCGCAAGTTGAATCTAATTGGGTCTCATCAACCGAAGCACAGACGGAACGCCGCCGTCGCCTTTCTGTCTTGTCAAACCGTTGATGGATTTCATTAAAACTTGCAAATAAATTATTTGATAATTTATAATTGGTAGAGGGTGGGGGAATGGGGTGGATGAGAAAAGAAGAAAAAATGACATAATGTGGTGGTGGCGGTGGCATTGGTGGTGATGGCGGCAGTGGTGTTGGTTTTTTCTTTTGTATTTTTTTGGTTTGGCGTTGCTTTTGTGATGGAGGTTGTTTGGTAATAGCGACGGTAGTGTTGGTCATGTTGATTGATTGTGTGTGTGTGGGTGGTTGAGGTGGGTGGGATGGAAGAGGAAGAGGAGTGTGGGTGAGTGGTGCTGAAGTTGGTGTTGATGAAGGACGGTGGTGGCAATGTTGGTTTTGATGTTGGTATATGGTGTGTGTGTGGTGGTCGATGTCGAAATTGTTAAAATGGTGAAGCTGATTGCGTGGTGAAAATATCGCTATTGACCGATCTGTAATGGCTTGGATTCAAATACACACACACACACACACACACACACACACACACACACACACACACAAACACACACACACACATACACATACACACACGCACACACACGCATACACAGAGAATACAGACATACAAGAAATACACACACACATGCGCATGATTGCACGTATGTACACGCACATATACATATACACAAACACACACACTCACACAGAGAAATACATACAAATACATGCATATGTACACACATATATCGTGTGTATTTGTGCGAATGCATGTGTGTATGTATGTATGTGTGTATGTATGTATGATTCATGTATGTTTCTGTCTGTCTGTTTGTCCGTCCGTCTGTCTGTCTGTTTG
>NC_069005.1:33610371-33611835 GCF_001194135.2 Octopus bimaculoides
GTATGTTTCTGTCTGTCTGTTTGTCCGTCCGTCTGTCTGTCTGTTTGTCCGTCTGTCTGTCTGTCTGTCTGTTTGTCTGTCTGTTTGTCTGTCTGTCTGTCTGTGGTGTCTGTCTGTCTATACACACATACATGCATGTATGTATGTATGTATGTATGTATGTATGTATGTATGTATGTATGTATAGCTATGTGTGTCCGTGTACCTATGTACATACGTGTGTATATATATATGTAAAATGAAATAATCTTCTAAGAGGCATTTTCCAATCGGATTTCCTTTAAAAATTCTCAGAGGTCATTCTTCAGACTTTGGCAAATACGCCGAAATGGCGTTCGATAATACTGAAAGCCAATTGCGAGGGCACTGGATTCGTCCCAGAAGATTTGGCGAATGGAATCTGATTGGCACTGCCAATCCTACCTACTGTATTGCTTCTCCAGGGATTCAGACTCCAAACTCAGTGACTTTACGCGTCCAAAAACTTACCGTCAGACTTCTAAATCGACGGATTTTGGATCAATCTTAGTCACGGATTTAACAATATTTTCTCTGATAATGCCTCGTGTGTGTGTGTGTGTGCGTGCGTGCATTTG
Organism: Octopus bimaculoides; assembly: GCF_001194135.2. NCBI lineage: Eukaryota > Metazoa > Mollusca > Cephalopoda > Octopoda > Octopodidae > Octopus > Octopus bimaculoides. Next base: position 33,610,968 of record NC_069005.1, read on the forward strand.
TGTGTGTGTGTGTGTGCGTGTGTTAAGGTGTCTGAGCAAGTGTATTTGCTTATTGTGTGTATATTTAACATTTTCTCTGTCAATGCATTAAATAAGCTTCTGCTTTCCTAACCCGTGAGTGCGCGCGCGCGCGTATTATGCGTGTGTATTTGTGTGTGTTATGTGTATGCGACTGTATGTGTGTGAGTGTGCAATTCTGTGTAGCTGTGTGTATGCTTAAGTGTTTAAGTGCTTATTCTGGATTTTTATATGCGTTGATGTGTATGTGTGTTTGCTTCCGTGTAATTGCTTATGTGAAAGCGCGATCGACCGTTCACATTGGCGCGCGCGAGCGATGTGTGCGTGCACTTATGTATGTTCGGATGTAAGTTTTCATATTTATGCATGCGTATACGTTTGAATGTTTATATATGTGTGCGCTTATGTATTTACGTATGTATTTCTTCGTTTGTATGTGCATGTATGTATGTGTGTGCATCTGTAACTATAACCTTGTGTATAAATGTCTGCTTGTCATGTTGTGCCTCTTTATGTTATAAATGATCTCGCCAACATTACACAAAATTCTCAAACAAGCTGGCGGATCAAATGATGTTCAGGTTTACTGACCTGTGGGTGATGAGTTCAAACTCAGTACACGCTAGTCGCTAGTCAGAACAGTATATTCTACCTCATTTCAGTCTAGCTAGCTGCCAGACACCACAAATAGGTGCCACATCAATCTGGGAAATGGTCAGCCTCAAGTAAAAGATCACGAAGTGTCTTGGTCCACCTTGGATCTCACTGCTTGTTAGAGATAAAATCCTGAGAGGTGTGGCGGCCGATGTGTGTATGTATATGTATACATATGTATGTGTATATTCGTTTG
>NC_069005.1:33613027-33613411 GCF_001194135.2 Octopus bimaculoides
ATGTATGTATATGTATACATGTGTCTATCTATCTATCTTTCTATCTATCTATCTATCTCTCTCTATCTATCTATCTACCTATCTATCTGTCTGTCAGTCCGTGTATCTGCTTGTCTGGTTGCCTGTTTGTCTGTCTGCCTGTCTATATAGGTCTGATGTATTTTCGTACTGAGGCACACGCGCGCGAGTATGTGCATATTTACACTAACACACACACACACACACACACACGCACACACGTAATATACAACACCTGTCCTGAACAGTGAGGCCTCGAATGACCTGATGACCTCTAAGACCTTCCAAAATCTGTCCCTCCTTCCTCATGTTCTGTCTCTTCCTCCTCTCTTGCTACTAATTTCCGTCCTTCTATCTACAATGCCC
>NC_069005.1:33614657-33618878 GCF_001194135.2 Octopus bimaculoides
TATATATATATATATATGTCTATATATATATATATATATACACACATATGTAGTGCATATGCACACACTCGCGTACGTATCTGTACACACCTGTGTGCATACATGCGTGATGTGTAACTGTGAATGTGTGTGTGTGTGTGTGGGCAAGTGAGTGTTTTGTGTTTATGTATTAGACTGGGTGAGTGAGACACTGTGCATGTTTATGCGTGTTTCTCAGTGTGCGTTTTTGAATCGATATTTACGCAGGTATGTATACACAGGCAATATGTATATGCATATGTACATGTGTATATATACGTATATATATATGTGTGTATGTGTGTATATGATCATATATATATATATATGCGTGTCCCTCTTGAGGCTTTCAATTGAAGATCTGTGGCGAACATTTCACGCCTATCTTCACCATTCTACCATTCTATGAACTAATGGAATCATTAGGATGCCAGACTCTCTTGCCGTTCCTCTCTCTCTCTCCGTCTCACAGAGTCCAAGAATCTCCAGATTTCTAAGTAATGATTTTTCTCTATCACACACGCCAAGCCATCGATAAGTGCGGCTATTGAATGGAAATAAATGAGCTAGATAGCTGGCCAAATGTATTAATGAGGAAAGGTATAATGTAATGTTCTTCATTAGATTTCTTGCACATCTTTCTCCTTACTGCTGCTGCTGCTGCTGCTGTTGCTGTTGCTGTTATTGCTGCTGCTGTTGTTGCTGCTGTTGTTGCTGCTGCTGGTCGTATGAGAAATGCTAGATTTCCGTTTTAAACCCCGAAACACTTGATCCTTGATATGATTGTTTTATCCCCTAACAAAGTTTAAATATACCCCCCCGTGCTGTTTTGAGTTCCTTTTTTGCCATCCAATACCGGATGATCTCTGGTATTATCCATGACAAATGCTATGCGCATGTCATAGAATTGTCATTGGAGAATATAACGGAAATTTTCTGTTGCATTTTTAACGCTGTTTTTACAAGACACGATATTAAGGCGGCGAACTGGCCGAAGCGTTAACGGCATTTTATCCGTCGGAATGCTTAGCGGTATTTTATCCGTCTTTACGTTGTGAGTTCAAATTCCACCGCGGTCGACTTTCATCCTTTTGGAGTCGATAAAATAAATACCACGTGAGCAGCGGCGATGTAATTGTTCCCAGAAGTGCCGAAATTTGAAACCATTATTATGTGATGCAATCTTGTCATCTAAAGTCAAACGAGCTGGCCACGCCCATCTAGGTAATAAATAAATTTAAGTAATTAGAATTAATACCGCAAAGTATTTTATTGAATGTTTTAGCAATTTCGGCAATCATCTACCTCTGTCATTTCTGGGATTTGAACTCAAAATGTCAATGATTATAACAAGATATTGAAAAACATTTTACCTAATGATTTGGCCATCCCACAGCCCTTTAAAGACGCGATGTCAGAAAAAGGGGCGGGGAGAGGAGGAAAGGGAAGGCGGGGCGGTTGATTATATTAATCTTAGTATTTGATTGGTCCTTTATTGAACCTGTAAGGTAAAAATTCCAAGTCGACCTCGTCAGGATTTGGACTCAGAACGTAAAGAGCCGAAACCAGGACACCACAAATCCAACGCTTTAACGAATCTGTGATTTTATTGCCATCCATATTATTTTATTTCCCGAAAGTGACCCCCCCCCCCAACTCGAATAGCAAGCAATCTGGTGTAATCCAAGTCTTAAACTTAGTGTAATGGGAGACAAAAAGGAAAGGTGCAACAACACCATCTTCCACGTTTGGCGACACCGGGGTTTCGTGTGTCCGAAATTGACTGAAACGATCCCTTCAACACTCTTAGGGTAGCTTAAGTTCTAAAACAAACCGGTGAGACGCGAGTGGAATATGAAACGGTTTCGAAAGGTGGCCGAATAGTCTGACCAGTGTAGTTTAAAGCTATTCAACCTGAAATCGGCACCGAAACCGGGTTAAACTGAGCTATGAAGAACCGATATTCGATTCATATCGATTGCTTTAAATTGATACAACTGAATCAAAATCTCACTGAAAGCAGGTTTATTAGACTCAACGATGTTTCGCAATAGATCGAGGCTAACGCGAAGAGATTTGCTGAGAATTATTTCTTGCTACGCTGTCGAAAGAAGGCTTCACTGTTTTAGGAAGCGCCTTCAATGAAATCTCAAACTCTACGTTTAACTGAAATATGGACCGGAAATTGTTGAAGTTATCTCCCTTGTTTACATCCTATCTCAGCAGTATCACCTCCTCCAACTCCCTGTCCAAAACAGCTGGGAATGTTCCCAGTCTGCTGCCAGTACGATAGACGTCTGCCAAATGAATGGTGAACAAACTTGGCCTGTTGCCAAAAAACTCGCAGAACAGACTATGAAAACCAGGCGATTTACCCCTCACACAACCACTCACAACCGACAGTATCTCAGCGGGTGTTAACAGTATTTTCGCACAAGTCTAATCTCAGTGGTGAGAGCCATGGTAAGCACAATGATGTGTATTGCATTGTAATATTCATAGTTTTATTCATATGGATCTATGTAACAGTTTTCTATGTAGATCTGGCTATTTACAAATACAAGGAGTTTTGTCAGAATAAGTGTTCAATCGAGGGAAAGCTTTTCGACCAAATGCAGAAGATGGATATTAATGGATTTTCTATTTCACATGACTAATGCTACAAGTACCCTGGGGAACCTCTTGAAAAATATTACACATGGTCAACTTCTGACCCAGAATATGCTTAAAGTTCTAATACAGAATATCTTTTAATAATATCCAGAAAATCTTTTAACCTTCCAATGCAATCTTATTTCGTTGCTAAAACAATCTACAAAACCATCCGTAGGGAAGATTTTCTTGGAATAAATAAAGAGACCAGTTTTACTGTTGAATGCATCCATATGTATTAATACGAGGAATATTGGTAGAACTTCCCCATTAAAACTTCTGCCAAATGCAAACAAATAAATAAATAACCTGATATAATTGTGAGGGACAGAAAAGAAAAATTATGTACGGCCATAGAGGTCAGCTACCCAGCAGATATGAGCATTTTATTCAAATTCAGTGAAGAAGACAATATTTACAGATAGCTGCCTTCAAGAAACCTATAGCTTCCTTATTCAGACTATAAATTCAGTTTATAATACATATTGGTGTACCTGGCACCAATCTTGACTTGAAAACCAGGGATTTTCAGGCAAATGAGGTGACTAACTCACATTTTACAAATACGGTCTATAAGTGGCACAGTAAAGATATGTAAGACTTTTTTAAAGTTTGACATGTAACATTTTATCATTTTTGTTAACCAAATCCCAGTAATGGAGCTTTCTTCCTTTGCTAGAAACCAGTTTATTTTCTAAAGAAAGAATTTGACTAATCAAAAGATAAAGTAACATATTCGCGCCTAAATAAATATATACACACATACGCATACATTCAAATACACACGTTCGCACAAATTAAATACACGCATACATATAAACACAATATACATAATCACATACATATGCTTATATAATAAAAGAAGGAAAATGCACACACTTTACATGTATTTCTAATCGGTATATCTTTACTATCTCTGAAGAGATTCATCTTATAATGATTTTAATTCTGTAAATTAATTATCTAAAGATTATTGAATCGAAACAGCTGTCAGAGATGTCATATTTTATAATTAATAAATGATATTTTATTAACTACCTCTCTATTTCCCCCTTATTCTTTCAATATGTAAATATATGAAACACGGTTTGTATGGTTATCTTATAGTTGAACTTTCTATAGATTGGTAACTAACCAGTATTTTCAGCTTGGAATGATTTCTTTTTTTATCTAATTTATACCGAAGGATTTAAAAGAAAAACGCTGACCTCAGTGGGATTTGAACTCAGATACCCAACAGCCAAAACAAAGAGCATTTTCTCTTCCTGTCTAATGCAATCTGCCAATTCGCTGCGTGTGTTTGTGAGCGTGTGTATAATAAGTAATATACATACGCACCCACATGTATATGTGTGTATGTATGCATATATATTTAGATATACTTTTGTGTATGTGTGTGTGTATGAGTGTGTTCACTCATTTACATATATCTGTATTGATCTTTTAATCAACATACAAACCGTCCGATACACCTTCATCGGATGATCAATATCCAATAATCACAAATCCACTTATTGGCAGGGCCGTAAAAAAAGAATCAGAAGCAAAATC
>NC_069005.1:33619194-33619890 GCF_001194135.2 Octopus bimaculoides
ATATATATATATATATATATACACAAACAAGCATACACACCTACACATAGACGGACACACGGACATACACACACGCACACATAGTCACACATATATCTCTCTCTCTCTATATATATATACGTGTGTGAGTGTGTGTGTGTGCGCGCGCACATACAGCTAACCTATGTAAGATTAAACACAGGATATCTACTCATATACTACATTAAATACTAACATATATCCATATACAGAAATATGTATGTGTGTTTGTATGTGTCTATGTGTATATGTGTGTGTATATAAATGTGTATATATATAGATACAGATATATATATATATATAAATATATATATATATATATATATATATATATATATATATATATATATATATATATACATATATATATATACGTATTTATATATCCTCTCATATATGTGTATATATATGCATATATATATTTATATATATATATATATATATACATACATGCATACATACATACTATATATATATGTACATTCACAGTTATGTATTAATGTATATATATATATGTGTACACGGATATACATAACCTACATGGTATAAAACACAGTACGTATACACATATACACGCACATAAATATCATATATATGTATATATGCAAATGTGCACATTAGTATATGAGTGTATATATATATATACATAAATATATGTATATATATATATATATATAT
>NC_069005.1:33620429-33622006 GCF_001194135.2 Octopus bimaculoides
ATATATATATATATATATATATACATACATGCATATATATATATACATACATACATACGTACGTACGAAGGTTGAACTAGAAGTAATGGAAGAGAGGGCGGAACTTGCTTTATTGACTGCACATCCTCGAAACTGCAGATCTTCGCAGAGTAACTCTTATCCCATACAAAGCTCCAGCTGAACACGTTGTCTGTCACAAACGATGCATCTGCGCCATCGTCGAACCCAATCTTTGGATCCTCTTTGAAAAAATTCAGATGTACACTGTTGTATCCGCAGTTAATGAAAAGGTTTTTGCCCACCTTTGCATTAATCTCCTTTGCATTAATCTCGGTATAATCCTTGTAAATACGTACACTTATTAATACATATATGTATTTGTGCGTGTGTATAAATACAGTCGTCGCTATACGGTAGGAAGTTTGCTTCCCGACCACAGGGTTTTGGGTTTAGCTCCACTGCGTGACACCTTGGGCAAGTGTCTTCTAGTAAAGCTTCCGGCCGACTAAGGCGATGTGGGTGGATTTCGTAGACGGAAAGGATCCTGTTATTTACAAGTAGATATATATCTGTGTCTGTGTTTGTTCCCCGCCCCCATCATACACCGTTTGGCAATTGGTGTTGGTGTGTTTACGTCCCTACAGTTTAGCAAAAGAAACCGATAGAATAAGTACTAGGCTTAAAAAAATCTCTGGGATCAATCCGTTCGATTAAAATTCTTCAAAGCGGTGCCCCAGCATGACCGCAGTCTAAGACTGAAACAAATAAAAGATAAAAACACCCGCCACACTTTCTAGATGCTTCCACAACATTTCTGGGCATCTACAGTCTTATGTTCAGGATGAAGTTAGATGTGGCTATCTCTTCATTATGAATGACAATGCTAGTGGTGCAGACGTGACGGTTGGAATTGGAGTTTTGACTCATAACATTATACGTAACATGAGTTTTGACTTATAATAGTATACGTAACACGAGGTGCTTATTTTTGTTTCGATCAAAGTGTTTTATATTCACGTTTATTTTAGCAATTTGCTGTGTTATGAGTATTGCTTCTATGATTAATTATCGACTTTTGTAAAGAATTCTGTAGAATATGAATATATTGTCTACTAATGTTTTCTCACCTATCTTTGTATTATGTTTCGTCGTGTCGTGCATTACAATATTTTTCTTCGTTGCAAATACAAGTCAGCCTGCAAATTTAACTAGAATCGTATAGTTTGCATTTTTTCACATTTACAATCCAATCTAGAAATCACATTATATATTAATAGTTTCTTCGCAGGTTTACATCTTCGTGGTTTATTGTTTATAAGAAACTTATTTTAATTTGAACATTTTGCTGTACATTGTTGAGGGTAATTTATTGTCTGGTTTAATACATTTTGAGTTTTTTTGGACGGGTTTTTTTCATAGTCTTAACCTTTCCTGTAGTCAATAAGAATGAAGATCACGCAACACACTTCAAGAGCGGTTTCTGTATTTAAGTGTGGGATCTCTCTGTTTTCTAACTCGATGATCATATTTGATATTTTATGATATATATATATATAATTATATATATATATATATAT
>NC_069005.1:33624343-33625511 GCF_001194135.2 Octopus bimaculoides
TATATCTGTGAATGATATATATTTATTTTAGTCTTCTTTCATTCCACTTGGGGTATTTGAGAAGATTACGTGATTACGTTGAGCAAAACTCTGTGATGCGGGTTCAATTTCTTGGTGATCCTTCATCCCTTACTTCACCCATCATAAGTTTGGTTTCTAGTCTATGACCTGTAAAAGCAGAAGAATTATGGATTCTGTCAAATTAATCTTACCATTTGATTGGAAACACAGAGGTCAGTTCCTCACAAGTGACCCAACCATTTATATAGAACTATTTCATGAACGCATCACAGTCATTGATTTATTGAATATATGTGAGTGTGTGTGTGTGTGTGTGTGTGCGTGTATGTGTGTTTGCATGTGTGTTTCTGTCTGTGTGTGTTTCGAAACTTTGATGAAGATGTTAGGTGATACACAAGCATCCAACTATGAGTGCAGAGCATATTATAACCGAAACAGCTGTAAGCTGATGAACTTCATGATATAATTTTCTTTGTCATTGTAATTTCTTATCACTGCTCTGTATTCGATAAACCCTACACATATATATATATATATATATATATGTAGGGTTAGGGTTAGGGTTAGGGTTATATGAATCTACCAAATTATCGTAATATCCGCAGTATGACCTTCCTTCACGTTCAGGAATAGTATAACTTCTACAACATTATAAAAAGCATCCTCTTTCCATGATCGGAGGGATTGCTTTGAGAGAGAGCTAGTTACTATTTCTAGCAAGTCGAGTACAAGCTCATTCTTGCGAAGAAGTTGTCGTTGTTGTTGTTGTTGTTGTTGTTGTTGTTGTTGTTGTTGTTGTTGTTGTCTAGAGTGGAGGGAACATGTTCTGAAGGGCATTTCAACTGTGACCACCCTGTCGTATAAAGAACATGTAAGACTTGATGTATCCTTCTTTATTCAAGAGCGTAGAGGTGTAGTTTGAGGAGGAGGCTTTGGTGGTTATATCTAGCTGACTGATTAGCCATTTAGAGGTTCGTACGTTGCGAGTAAATGTTTTAAAGCGATGTGACAGAACTGTCATCGAGTTATGAAGAATGGCATTGGTAAGTGTTGCGTTAGGAAAGGAGAGTGGTGGGAAGAGGAGAGCGGGGTGACAGAGAGAGAAAAAGAGGGAGAGAGAGAGAGAGAGAGAGAGAGAGAGAGAGAG
>NC_069005.1:33626420-33632607 GCF_001194135.2 Octopus bimaculoides
ACTCGACGTGAAAGAATGAAAAATAGTTCGCAATTGTTGCTCTTGGTTTATTGTCATTGTTCTTCTTTATTTACTACTGGTGGTGGTGGTGGTGGTGGTAGTGGTGGTGCTGGAGGTTATGGTGGCGATGGTCGTGAAGCGTGTTACTGCTGCTGCTGCTGCTGCTGCTGCTGCTGCTGCTGCTGCTTTTGCCGTAAATGTTATTGTCGATTATTTCTTGTTGAGTGTCAAACTTTGTGCAACCGTTTAAATAAAATTTTCAAGAAAAGAAAAACAGAGAGATAAAGGGGAAGAGAGAGATAAAGGGGAAGAGAGATGGGGAGAAAGGGAGAGAGAGATGGGGAGAGAGAGAGACGGGGAGAGAGATGGCGAGAGAGATGGGGGTTAGAGATAGAGTGAAGGGAAAGAAGATAAAGCTATGGACATAGAGAGAGATTGAGAAAGAAAGAGACAGGGAAACGGGGGATAAAGAAACTCTCTGAGTATGTGTATGTGTGTGTGTGTGTGTGTGTGTGTGTGAGAGAGAGAGAGAGAGAGAGAGAGAGCAAGAGTGAGAGAAAGGGTTGAGTTTAGGGACAGAAAGAAGGGAGAAGAAAGATAAAGCTAAGGGAATATTCTTTTTTTTCTAATCTAGGCACAAGGCCCGAAATTTTTGGGGAGGGGGCATTCGATTAGATCGACCCCAGTACGCAACTAGTACTTAATTTATCGAACCCGAAAGGATGAAAGGCAAAGTCGACCTCGACGGAATTTGAACTCAGAGCGTAAGACAGACGAAATACCGCTAAGCATTTCGTCCGGCGTGCTAACGATTCTGCCAGCTCACCGCCTTAAAGCTAACGGTATACTGAGAGAGATTGAGAAATAGAGAGAGAAAAAGAGGATAAAGAAATAATGAGGCAGAGAGGCAGAGAGAAAGCAAGGGGTAGAGAAATAGAACTTGGGAGATAAAGATGGAGAAAGAAATGGAGAGAAAGGGGGGAAGGGGTTAAAATAATAAACGGTGAATAATGAGATGATTGGAAGCTGAATGAGATTTTGATGGAGAGACCGAAAGACAGAGAAAACGACAAAAAATGGATGAGCAAGAAATAAAGATGAAAGCAAGAGAATAATGTAGACAAATAGCTAACTAGTTGGCTTGTTAGGTTGTTTGTTAGTTTGAGAGAGAGAGAGGGAGAGAGAGAGATAGAGAGAGAGAGATAGATAGATAAATAAATAAACTGGTTGATAGATTGACGTACAGATAAGTAAATATATGGATTGATAGATAGGTAAATTCTTAGCTATATATTTCTGAGTGTGTGTGTGTATATATATATATATATATATATATATATATATATATATATATATGGGCAGCTAGAAAAGGACAGACAGAAAGGCACGCACGCACATAGACACATGAACTCTCGCACACACATTTGTAAACGGTAGCAACATCACCACATTACCATAAGTAGAGAGAAAATTAAACAACAAGAGCGTAAGAGATAGAGAGCGAGAAAGTGAAAGTCAGAGAAAGAGAGAGAGAGAGAGAGAGAGAGAGAGAGAAAGAGAGAGAGAGAGAGAGAAAGAGAGAGAGAGAGAGAGAGAAAGAAGGAAAGAGAGAAAGAAACGGTGTTATTGAAATATAAGCAAACCACTGAGACATGAAAAAAAAAACAAAAGAAAATGAAATACAAATAAAACAAATAAATAAGTAAATAACACCTAAAACGACGGAATGTCGTAAAAATCACACACACAAACCTCTAGAGCAATTAATAAAACACAGAGTGTCGATAAGGAGCGGTTTTCTTTTCGTTTTGATTCGTGATATTTGTTTTTCTTGGTCTTTCCTTCGAGTTGGCACCACTTCATCCGGTTTACAAGCACGTGACAAAACCACACAGCAAGAGCAACAAGAAACTTACCTTGTCAATATATCGATATATCGATACATATTTGTCACCTATTAATGATCGAGCATTTAGCTTCCCTTTCCTCCCAGAATTCCTTCGCCAAAGAAATTGGTTGACAGGGTTAGGATGGTGTGGGGGCATGTAGCATCTGGAATCATTGCCAAGACAGAAAAGCGAAGAGGTTAGAATGTCCGACCATAAAGATTAGCATTTTATCAATTCAGAGTGATTGCAAGCTCTTAACTTAGCAGCGCGGCAAAAGAGACCCATAGAATAAGTGCCCGACTGAAAAGATAATGGGTGGGGTTGTTTTAGTCTAAAACTTAAGCCCCAGCATGGCTGCAGTCCAATGATTGAAACAAGTTAAAGATAATAGAGGGAAAAGATGTTCACTTATGTTTGTTGTAAAATGTCACCCGTTTGAAATGCTGACTCTGAAGCCCACCGGTAAAAGAACTAGACATTTCTAAATGTAAGAATCGAAGAGTTTTAACGTTAAAAGCTCAATCACTGCGGCTGAATAATGGGAGGTAATCCGGAAAACGTAAGAATCCATGCAACACAAGGAACGTAGAACCGAGCCAAATAAACGTGAGAACAACAATATTACGATAGTACGGGTCGACTATGGGCTTTTGAGCGGGTTTGGTTGAAGGAAACGGAGAGGAAACCACCGTACACCTACACATACGCGCACACACATACATGCATATATTTGTGTGTGTGTGTGTGTGTGTGTATCTTTTGTGTCTGTATTTGTCCCCCCACCACACTTGATAGCCACTGTTGGTTTGTTTATGTCTCTGTAACTTTGCAGTTACGCAAAAAGATCGACGATATAAATGCCAGGCTTTATGAAATAACTTGTGTCGATTATTCAGTAAGACCCATTTAAGGCGGTGCTCCAGCATTGCCGCAGTTCAATGACAAAAACAAGTGAAAGAAAAGATGAAGAATGCCAAATGTATAAAAGAACTCCTATGTTCGATTCTTATCAAAACCCAAAAGTCTTGCAACGCAAAAATTACTAAAAAAAAGTCCAGGATGTGTAACAAAAAAGACAAACGTTAAAATAGTAACGAAAGAATAGAAAAATGTATTTGTAGCAGAAGAAAATAAATCGCAAAAAAAATTGAAGCAACGACGACTACAAAATTCCAACATAAAAAAGAAACAGGAGAAAACTCTAACATAAAGAAAAAAAGTTTTAATATTTTTTAAAACCGAAATTTCTAACGAAAAAATCGACAAAAACAGAGGAAATAAAGAATTTTAACAATATAAAAATACGTTAAAAAATGGCGATGATACCAAACTCGGCCGGTCTTCTTCCATCTTATAAAGCTCAGTCTTGGAACAAATAATTTTATAGTTGTAGAGGAAACGCCGATCAAGTGTTTTCTGTTTTCTTTTCTTTTATTTCATTCAACGTGAGCTCCAATATGGTGTCGACAGGAAGTTGTCTGCCATTGCGTGTTTCAGTGAAGAGTTAATTATCATCATTATAATCTGTATTATTATCCCTATAATAATCTGTATCCTCACAATAATACCACACCAACTCCCACTTCTACTCCCTCATATGCAATCGTTAAGTAATATCACAAATTTATATTTCTTTCTCTCCCTCCACCCTTCTTCTTCTTCTTCTTCTTGCGTTGCGCCCCTTGTCTTCCATCAAAATTTTCTCACGCCCTCAAGAATTTTTCTTTCTTTCTTTCTTTCTTTCTTTCTTTCTATTGCTACAATTATACAGATTACATGCATCATCATCATCGTCATCATCATCATCATCATCATCATCATCATCATCATCATCATCGTCGTCATCATCATCATCATCATCACCATCATCATTGTCAATAGCAGCAGTGGCAGCAACGGCAACAGCAACAATAATCACAACAATAACGGTTTCGAAATTTGGCACAGGGCCTGCAAGTTGTGGGGAGGGGGGTCTAATCGATTACATCAGCTCCAGTGTTCAACAGGTATTTATTTTGCCGATCCCCAAAGGATGGAAGGCAAGGTCGACTTGGCGGAATTTGAACGTAAAGACGAGCGAAATGCTGCAAAACATTCTGTCCGGCGCGCTACCGATTCTGCCACCCGCACCCATTTAATAAGTTACGCGGACATAAACAAACCGACGTACAAGGCCAGCATTTTCGAGGAAAGGCAAAGTCGACCTTGGAGGAATTTGAACTCAGAACATAAAGACGGACGAAATACCGCTAAGAATTCTGTCCGGCGTGCTAACGATTCTGTCAGCTCACCGCCTTAATAATAATAATAATAATAATAATAATAATAATAATAATAATAATAATAATAATAATAATAATAATAATAATAATAATAATAATAATAATAATAATAATAATAACCTACAAAATACAGACACAAGAACAAAAAAGAAGGCAAGTAAAAACAATAATTCTGACAAGAGCAACAACAATAACAACAATCAAGTATTCGAAAGAAGTTCAGTAATGAAGAGAATCATGAAATGGCCAGCCCCAGGAGGGGTCTAAATATAGACTAACGTTTATCTCTATGATTGGGTGGTACATGGGGAGTGGAACGTGGGTGGGGTGTTTGTCTGTGTTTGTGTTTCGGTTTCTGTTTGATTCTGAGAGTGAATATGTATGTGTGTGTGTTTATGTGTGTGTGTATGTATGTGTGTGTAAAGTCACCGGAGGGCAGTGGACTTAAGGAGAGGAAGGTGAGATGGACTTGTTCTGTGATTGATGGTTAAAACGAGATAGATAGACAGACATAGATAGATAGATAGATAGATAGAGAAGGAGAGAAAGAGATTGGGAGAGAGGGAAAGAAAGAACAGAAAAGAGAGACGAATGAGTGAAAGAGAGGCAGAGATAGAAAAAAAGGGAAAAAGTGAGAGAGAAAGAAAGAGAGAGAGAGAGAGAGAGAGAGGGAGAGAGAGAGGGAGAGAGAGAGAGAAAGCAGGACAGTGAGTGAATAAAAGAGAGAGAGAGAGAAAGAGCGAAAAAAGAGGCTGACGAGAAAGAGAGACGGATAAATGAGATGTTGAAGTGTGGGAGAGTAAGGTGACTGGTTAAAGAGGAGAGCAACCAGAGGTGAATTGTTTAGGTGTTGAGGCTAATACAGTGTGAGGTCCATTGAATTAATTTTACTGTTGGTGTTGTCAGCTAATCTACTGGTCAGTCAGTTAAAAAACACAAAACAAAACAAAACAACAAACAAGAAATGAAGAAAAAAATACAAAAGCAAAGTAAATATCCAAACGAGATAAACTAGAAAATGGCTTCTGTTGAGATGAAGATGTCTTCTTCGTCCACCTCCTCACACCTTGTCTAACAACAGAGAAATGGTGGCGAGAAAGAGACTGGACGGCAATAACATCTTTGTGTTTGAATGTGTGTGTGTATGTGTGTGTGCGCACGCGCCCGTATGTGTGTGTATGTGCCTGTATATATATATATATATATATATATATATGCATATATGTGTGTATATATGTATGTATATATATACATATACGTATATATATACATATGTATGCACATACATACGCATACACACATATATATATACATATACATACGCATACACATATATATATATACATATACATATCTATAAATTTATAACTATCTATCTATCTATCTATCTATCAAGATATATAGATAGATAGGTAAATATGTATAGATAGACAAACACACACAATACACACACACACAGACACACACACACACACACACACATACACACAGAGTCTTGGTTAAAGGTGTAATTCCATTAATAAAAAATAGTTTTCAACTGTATTTGATGCTGCTCCTGCTGCTAATGATGATGATAATGATGATGATGAAGGTCATGATGAGGATGAAGAGGATGAAGAGGATGGTGGAAAACCGAGGATGACTTTTATAATAAAACAATCAGAAAAAAACCCCACGAATAGTTTACCAATGTAGAACTACAAAAGGTTATCGATAGTGTTTGAGTGATCAATGCCGTTTACATAGATAGATACCAATGTTATAATGATCAATGAACACTCCTATAGTTATTGATACTCTTACACAGATCAATATCAATGTATAACTGATCAATACTGTTATATTAATCAATGGTGGCTGTGATACACCACTTTATCTCACCCCTCCACCTATTCAAACATTCCCCCTCCCCGCCAGTAGGACAATGTGGTCAGCCATGTTTGTGAACAAATTTCAGAGTTCTTCTTCAGTGTTGGAACTTGCGTTGCCATTTCATTTTAAATCCAAACTTGACGA
>NC_069005.1:33633068-33639185 GCF_001194135.2 Octopus bimaculoides
ATATATATATATATATATATATATATATATATATATATATATATAGAGAGAGAGAGAGAGAGAGAGAGAGAATTGTAACTAATCTTGGTTGGTGCTCGTCTTCAACTGAGAAGACAGGAATAACATGAAATGAAGTTTCTTGCTCAAGGAAATAGCACACCACCTAGTTCTGAAACCGAACCCCAAACCTTTAGATTGTGAGCTCTAGCACAGTAACTACTAGGCTACTCCCTCTGATACACACACACGAATACATATGAATATACATATATAAATATGTATATGTATATGTACATAAATTTATAAGTATACGTATATATATGTATATATGTGTGTGCGTACATTTATATACATATAAATATGTTAAAAATATATATGTATTTAACATATTTCTAGAATATATAATTTAATATATATATTAAACATGTTTGATATATGTATATGTATATATATAAATATCTTTACATAATTCTGAATATATGCATGTACTGTGTATATATGCATAGAAACATTACATATACACATAGAAACACACATATCTCTTTCTCTGTCTTTATCGATCTACAATCTATCTACACACCCACCCACCCTCACACCTACTCACACACATGCACACACATAGAGCACGAAATACGCTCCGCATCAGAGATATAGAATAATACGTTATCAAATTTAATAATGAAATACACCAGAAACTAGATGAAAGCCAAACAGATTTTACCCTGGAGATATATTATGAGAGCACCAAAACTAAAATCTCCCTCCTTCAGAATAATCGCAGACAGACTTCAATGCCTTGAAGCGTTGAGTAAACTTCTTATGCTCGTTGTAATTCACAATTAGCAAAATTAAATTCTAAACTTCATTCTTCTGTTTGTTGTATTGGTCAGACTTCTACCACACTTTCACAACGACTGCCGATGCATTTATAGTAAGGAGTCATTGAAACAGGTTGTATGGCGCAGGAGAAACGAAAACTGGTTCTGTGAAAATAATACTTGATAACATTTGAGAATTTTGTTTACAACTAGATGATTTGCGAAAATATATCGACAGCGAAAATATATCGATAGCGAAAATATATCGATAGCAAAAATGAAAAAATACAAACAAAAAAAGCACGCAAATAATCAAAATTAAAAAAAATGGAAATTAGACCTAAGAGTTAACTTCAGATCAACCAATCAACGAATTTACTTATTAGTAAATGAAAAAGAAATAGCAATATCTATCTATCTATCTATCTATCTATCTATCTATCTATCTATCTATCTATCTATCTATCTATCTATCTATCTATCTATTTAATTATCTCTCTCTCGTTTATTCTCCTCTAACTCTCTCTGCATCCATTTCTATATAAATCCATATGTCAGCATATCTCTTCAATTCCTATCTCACTCTCATCTCTACTCACTCTCTCTCTCTTTCAACCTCCTATCTCTCTTGCTCTCTTCCTCTAATAATCTACACTATTATCTTAACAGTACCATTTCCCACAGGACCCCATCTATTCTCAATGATGTTCTCCCTCAGAGTCAGAGAAAGAGCAGTTTTGTTAAAGATGGCGACCAGCTATAAATCTCCACCTTACTCACAACAGTCATCTCAACAAACACAACTTAAGATGACGTTCTCTTGTTTGCAGAGATTTCTTTTTATATCGCTCTCTTTCAAGAGCGTTTGTATTTGCGCGAGATGCCTTCGTATTGACATGCACATATACATCTATACATATATGTATATATATATATATATATATATATATTTATATATATATATATGTGTATGTGTGTATGTGTGTGTATGTGTATGTGCATGTGTGTGTGTGTGTATGAATGTATTTATATATTTATGTATGTATTTATGTATGTGTGTGTATACACGCACACATTCACATAATATGTAGACATGTATGCATGTAAGTGTGTCTATCTATTTATTCATATTGTTTATACGATTGCATATACATACGTACGCATGTATTTATGTTTCGGTATTTTCACATCTATCTATCTATCTATCTATCTATCTATCTATCTATCTATCTATCTATCTATCTATCTATCTATCTATCTATCTACCTACCTACCTACCTATATTTGCATATATATATATATATACATATGTGCATGTAGCAAGACATACATGTATATATGTATTTAAGTAGTACGTATGTTTTTATGATTATACATGTATATACATATAATACATATATATATATATATATATATATATATATATCTGTATACGTATTTGCCTACGCACGTCTCTCTCAGATTTCAACACCAATGCTTTTTCCGCCAGAGTTTTGTAACGGTGATGTAAACAATAAAGAATTTCCTGCAAATAGTCAAAGACATCTATGGATGAAACAGTGGAGATGGAATAAGATTGTAATGGAAGGGTGGTGAGGTAGACGGGTGGTGAATGGGTGATTGTGGTCACATACTGATAGGCCATGATTGAAAACAGGGTGGGCGGATGTAAGCGCTGGGATAAGAAATATAGCAGCTGAGAATAAGAAGGGATGATTATATAAGATAGTAGTGGTAGTAGTAGTAGTTGGGGTAGGAGAAGAAGAAAAAAGAAGTAGATAGAAGAAGAGAAATAAGAGGAAGAAGAAGACGAAGAAGACGCAGAAGACACAGTAGAAGTAGAAGAATAAGACAAAGAAGAAAAGAAGAACGTGAAGAAGAAGAATAGTTGTAGTAGCCCTAGAAGCAAAATGTGAAGAAGATGAAGAAGGTGAAAAAGAGTACGACAAATAAGAAATAGTAGTAGTAGTAGTAGTAGTAGTAGTAGGAGGAGGAGGAGGAGAAAAAGAAGGTGAAGGATGGAAAATTTTACACAGGAGAGTTAGAGTGAGAAGAAGAAGAAGAAGAAGAAGAAGAAGAAGAAGAAGAAGAAGAAGAAGAAGAAGAAGAAGAAGAAGAAGAAGAAGAAGAAGACGAAGAAGAGACGGTGAAGAGGAAGAACACGGAGATGAAAAGGAAGAAGATGAGGAAGAAGGTGAATGAAAGTTAGGAGGAGAAAAAGGAGAAAGACTTAGTAGTAGTAGAAGTTGAAGAAGATGAAAAGAAGGAAGAAACGATAATTATAGTATAAATAAAATGATGCTGAAATTTATAATGGACGCAGGGAAGGATACGTAGAAACTATGTAAAAAATATCTATCACTCCCCACCCCGCTCACAAACACATCCACACTCACACAAACAAACAACGACACAAATACATTCAAGGCTTTATTTAGTAAATAAAGTACTCAATAGCAGAGGAGGTAGAGTTAACGATGCAAGTTTATCATCGACAAGTTGAGAGATTTATAATTCTAGTTCAGTCCTTGTGACCTTTTCAAAGCTAGGAATTTAAATTGGTACCAGAGCTGAAAAATAATGGAACATACAATGAACGAGAAGGAGAATACATAGAAAATAGCAGGAGGAAACATGGAAAATATAAGGAGAAAATAGGTAGAGTGAGAGAGAAAGAGAAAATGAAATGGAGAGATTGGATGTTTAGGAACAGAAGATAAAAAGAAGAGGGGAAGAGAAAAGGGAGATAAATTTAAAGACGTGTGCTATTAGATGTAACAAACAACAAGTTGCTTGGAAGTAGGACTGATAGGCATGGCCTAGATTGGAAAGTTGGCCTTGAGCAGAGGTTAATAAGATGTCTTCCTAAAGTGAGGGAGCGAACGATAAGGTGAAAGTATAGTTTGACATATTACTGATCAGAAGGATTATCAAAAACGCTGAAGGAAATAACGAAGAAAATAAACGTCGACGATGATGAGGATAATGATGATGATGCTGATGAGGATAATGATGGAGTGTATGTTCTCATGAGAAAAAGACGACTTAAGATGTGATTATTTTATGCACGAGAAGGAAATACTCTTTTCTGCTGTAGGTAAAAGGCCCAAAATTTTTGGGGAGGGGTCAGTCGATTAGATCGATCCCACTATGCAACTGGAACTTGATTTATCGACCCTTAAAGGAAAAGTCGACCTCAGTGGAATTTGAACTCAGAACGTAAAGGTAGACGAAATACCGCTAAGCATTTCGCCCAGCGTCCCTAACCACTCTGGCAGCTGGATGCCTTACGGGAATGAAATATTGTAATAAATTTATATAAAATGGTTATGAGAAATTGAGGAAGGTGCAATTTTGAGATTGTGGTATTTCGATTAAATTTGAACTGGTCCTCCATTGGTTACGAAGACGAGTGTTCCAATCGATCCGATCAGCCTGTTTGTGAAATTGAAGTGCAGGCGGCGGAGAACTCCACAGACATACGTAACCCTCAATTTAGTTCCGTCAGTGTTTCGATAGGCATCTGTCAGTTGCAAGAACAGGGGTTTCTACACACACGCATGCATACATATACATACACATACATAGAATACTCACTCTCTCTGACTCTCTCACGCACACACACGCACACACGCACGCACACACACATATGCACACATACATACACACACACGCACACACACGCACGCTCACACACAAAGACACGCGCACACACATACACACATGTATTCTTTTATTCGTTTACTTGTTTCAGTCATGTGACTGCGGCCATGCTGATTTTTATTTCGTATTTTGCAATTAATAAAGATTGCAGACTAAATCTTGTCGTTCTTTTTTGTTGTTGCTGTTGCTGACTTTTATATAGAATAGAAGTTCTATCAACAAATATTCTCCAATCTCTAATTCCGTTCCATGTCTTTTGCATAATAAACTACTCCAATTGGCTCTCTTCATTCTAAATGCATAGCCAACCGACAAGAAATTATATGGACCAACAACGAAACATTACAGACTCTAGTTTATATCCTCACAGTCTCTCTATTATCTTCATACATAACAACTAGACCATTTCCTTCTAGTTTCAACCATTAATTGAGCTTCAAGAACTCAATAGGATCGTTTGCAATTCTATATATTCCTGAACAGGTTTCTTCACCGTTTTCCTATAATTTTCTCTAATGGCCTGATATGTTTCGATTACTTTTCTAATAATTCTTTCTGCGGTTAGTCAATGCTACAGACACCATAACGTAATTTCATTCTCCTAGTGTCTATTGACAACGAATTGTGTCCCATGAAAAACTTTTGGCTCGAGTTGCATAACCGGAAGTCTTTTCGTAAACGTTAAGGGTTGTTAAAACATCACCTCTGTCTGATGGTCTGTTTGATGGTCTGTCTGATGATCTGTCTGATGATCTGTCTGATGTTTTTTGTCTGATGACCATTTTGGTCTTTCTAAACTATGAAAGTTCAAGTGACAATGTGCTGTCTGTAACGGACTCTATCTATCTATCTATCTATCTATCTATCTATCTATCTATCTATCTATCTATCTATCTGTCTGTCTGTCTGTCTGTCTGTCTGTCTGTCTATTTGTGTGTGTGTGTGGGTGTGTGTGTGTGTGTCTGTGTGTCTTTGTTTTGTGTGTGTGTCTGTCTGTCAGTGTGTATAATGTTGTTTTGGCTCGCGTATGCCGAGTCTGCATGTATGTTTGTACATACATACAAACATACATGCATACATACATATACATGTATATGAATATATGTACTTAAATGCTTACATAAATACACACACACACACACACACACAGAGACACAACACAAGTTTACGAACCTTTTATGAAAGGAAGTGATAATACTGAGAAGAACGGTAAATGCAAAGAAGCGAAGACAGTATTTGTGGTTGGTATGGGGGAGGTACTTGTGTAGGGGTGGCTTGTATAGGGGTGGCTGGTATAGGGTGGAGGTTAGAGGAGATTGAGAAAAAAACATACCCGCAAAACAAAACCCCCCAAAAAACTATAAAACTCGCAAAAGGGTTGGATATTTGAAGAAATGATAAAAAAATAAATAAATGTTAGTAATTTGAAGAAATCTTTCTAAGAAAGAGAGAAATATCTTTCAGTGAAAAGAGAAAAATAAACACGAAATCACAAAAGAATTGAAGAAAAGAAAGAAAGAAAATATTCTAGAAAAAAATACGAAAGAATTAAACCAGAAAAAATAGAAAAAGTGATTATTGATAAGGTTCGATAATAATAAAAAAAACAAAACAAAAAAAAAACAATATATAAAGA
>NC_069005.1:33639195-33639644 GCF_001194135.2 Octopus bimaculoides
AGAAAATAATAATAATAATAATAGTATTAATAATAATAATAATAATAATAATAATAATAATAATAATAATAATAATAATAATAATAATAATAATAACAACAACAACAACATCGACGAATAATTATGATAGATGAAGTTGTTGCTGTTATTGTTCCTGTTGTTTATTTCTGACAAGGACCAGCGACGACGACCGCGGACTTTCTTCGTTGTTTTGGCTCTCGAATATCGCATTCATATGTATGTATGTGTGTGTGTATGTATGTATGTATGTATGTATGTATGTATGTATGTGTGTTTGTGTATGTGTGTATGTATGCTTGTCTGTATGTATGTGTGTGTGTGTGTGTGTGTGTGTGTGTGTGTATATGTGTGTGTGTGTATTTATGTATGTATGAATTCGTATCAGGTATGTATACACACACATACATACATACATATATATATATATA
>NC_069005.1:33639788-33642192 GCF_001194135.2 Octopus bimaculoides
ATATATACGCTTACATATATACGTATATATTCATACGTATATAAACATACGTACTTACACAGACATACACCCACATTTATATGCATGTACGCATTATATACACTCATTTTCATATTTGTGTAAATTATATATATTACATCTATCTATCTATCTATCTATCTATCTATCTATCTATCTATCTATCTATCTATACATACATACATACATACATACATACATACATACATGCATTCATACACATACATATATATGTATCCTACGAACACAAATACACATATATGTGGCTAAAACTTTAATATAAGCCATATATATTATTATAGATTTATAAACCAGCAATTTGAAAAACAAGCCCCCCCACCAGACGTCGATTCACATTATCCTGTCAAACAAGAGACCCATTCTTCGATTTCCGTCGATGCTTATTCTGTCTATTGTTTCTTCAGATATCTCATTCTCTAATTCTGTGATAGTCTACGGACGTAACTCTTTTCAAAGTATGGAACCACAACGTTGACATAATCTGTTGTACGTTGGGTACTTCAAAAACTCGGAGTATTTTTAAAAACAATTATTGAAATGTATGGTCCAAATTGTTCGAACCTTGGTAGCATCGCTTTCTCATATTTACTCTCGCTATTTATGTTCTGGGTTCATATCTCGCTCAGGTCAGCTTTTGAAATAAAGTACGAGTCAAATACTAGAGTCAGGCTTAAATTGAAGAATGTTTCAATTTACTTGCGCAGATTATTATATTTATTTTATTTTTTTACAAGGATAAGATTCAGAGTCATTTGGAAACCTTCGTCAGATTCACACACACACACACACACACACACACACACACACACACGCACACACACACACACACACACACACACACACACTCCTGACTGATAAATTTCTCTTTAGATTCAAACTAAGGCGGCCATCGTACATTGTTTGCTTGGACTGTAGGTCCAACACCAAGCAATCGGCATTTTCTCTGATTAAGAAAAGAAGAATATAGCCCAACGTATTTAGATTGTGAGATCTTCAGAAACAGCGCTGTACCATAGCAGAATAACATAGATATATTACGGCTTTGATTTCGTTCCATAGTTATGTTTCTTGACGTAAACATAAATAATAACATAGTCAACAATCCTCCAGTCAGAGAAGCTAACAAGTGTTTAACAAAGAATATAAGATTCAAAGATGTTTCTTCCCAAGACTGCACCTTCAGTGGTTCCTTTGTGATCTTTACACCAACTGAAGAATCAAAAAAACTTCTGAAAAACATATCATATCAAAACAAATTTTGTATTTCGTGGTTCTTTATAGACTTCCAACAGTTATTTGAAGAATAATATCCGCCGATTCTTCAGTAATTATTTATTCCAAGTTGCATTTACTCTCTGCTGTTACTCTGAGTTTCCGTGTTTTTCGTAGAGATTCTAAGAACCGTACACATATACGCGCATATTTGTTTGTACACACGCAGACACACAGACTTGCGCAGACCACCAACCACACACACACACACACACACACACACACACATTGTGTATTTGCTCAAATACAGCGTGACCATAAATCCAGTGTGAGCCATATTATATCACTCCTCCATTTTGTTTCCCAAATACATTTTATCCCTACATATATTTTCATACTCATGTATAATGCTGCTCCCCTTCCCGCTATTTTGTTTCTGACATTTTCTATTAAATTTCTCGCGTTGTACACGAGTGAGATTCTCTTCTCCACCATGTTCATATATATATATAATCAATTAATATTGACAGCGGTTTGCAATGCTTACCATAAAGAAAAACCATAAACGTCACTAAATATGACTAGGGTTTTAAAAAAAAACCTACATTGCTAGAAATAAGAGCTAAAATACATAAATATATAGATATATATAAAATATTTATGATGGTAGTCTGTGGTTTGAGATTCCATCTAGCTATTATTTCTAGCGAATTTATTACACGCAGCTGGAGGCTCGCACGTTGGCCAATAAGAACAACCTAAAAGATAGCGATATAAGAAATGAGAGGAGAAGTTTACAGAATCTCTGAGCCTGTTGTGTTTGTATTTAATCAGTGGAAACTATTGGAAGATAGCGAATAGCTGGGAAAGATCTAAATGGTTAAATCTATATCGATGTTGGCATCTTGGCGGTCCCTCAAGTCACATTAGCGGAACAGTTGATGGAAGGGCTTGATGGAGTTTATGTGACATCCATTGTTGCATGCACAACCCGCATGCACTTATAAACTCACACCTGCATCCATATAAACACTCTCACACGAGCACAAACACACACGTACAAACA
This sequence comes from Octopus bimaculoides, assembly GCF_001194135.2. Taxonomy (NCBI): domain Eukaryota; kingdom Metazoa; phylum Mollusca; class Cephalopoda; order Octopoda; family Octopodidae; genus Octopus; species Octopus bimaculoides. Next base: position 33,642,106 of record NC_069005.1, read on the forward strand.
AGCAAGCACACACACACACATACACACACACGCGCATACACACACACACGCACACGCACACACACACACACACACACACACACACAC
>NC_069005.1:33643182-33643657 GCF_001194135.2 Octopus bimaculoides
ATATATATATATATATATATACACACATAAATACATGCATACATACACACACATGCACACACACATATACATATATACATATACACACATTGCAGCATTTTTTTCGATTCCGTTAAATCTCTTATTACATGAATTTTGAACAAAGAATTTTACTAACAGTCATTTTTATCTTTTCTTTCTTTTTCTTGCTCTCTTCATTGGATCATTCAGGTAAGTGATACGTACACATACTCCCCACCATTTATATATATGTCTACCATTCGTTTCATATATATACGTATGTTTGTATATGTTTTCTTTAAAGGACGCATGGTCATCCTCTTATCCCAGCGGAATGCCAACTTGTTTGTTGTCTGTCATTCTACTCATAAAGCATATTTTCAGTTGACCTGGTACCCATCACACCCGCTTAACAGTCATTAGTAAATGCTATCGTATAAGAAATATATACATACGCGCGCGCACACACACACAC
>NC_069005.1:33643667-33644093 GCF_001194135.2 Octopus bimaculoides
TATCTATCTATCTATCTATCTATCTATCTATCTATCTATCTATATGTACAGTTGCACGGACACATACGTATGAATATAGAAGTATGCTGCACAGGTCATGTTGATTTGGTCATTAAGTTTTGCCTGACGACTTCTTCGATCAACGAAGGAAAAATTTCACTTCTGGCGTAGGAAATCCCATTGACGGTCTTCATTAAAGACAAGTCAGTGACCAGGTAGCAATCTAGAGTGTGGAATACTTCATTAGTAAATGTTTCGTTGCTATTCTTTGAGTTGTTTACAAATAATAACTTCAGTGTGGAGATTATATTTGTGCATAACGCATATATACACTCGCATCCACATTGTTGCTTATACAAAAATATATTTTATTCATATATATATATATATGTGTATATATATATATATATATATATATATATATAT
>NC_069005.1:33645219-33645728 GCF_001194135.2 Octopus bimaculoides
TGTGTGTGTGTGTGTGTGTGTGTGTTTGTGTGTGTGTCTATTATTGAGCAAATTTGCTCCAATAAAGAAATAAAATGTAACGACCATTATTTTTAACTTGTTTCTTATATATTACTTTGTGTAAAAACCAGTTCATTTGGAGCCCATCCGCGGATTTACAATAGAGAACTGAACCCTACCAAGAGATTACCTGGAGTTCTTTACTAATCTAAGTAATATTGTTAGCCTGGTGTGCCAAGGGAGAGCTTTTGCCCGGTTTGATAATCCCTCAGTATATATGTGTGTGTGTGTGTGTGTGTGTGTGTGTGTGTGTGTGTACGTACGTATGTCTGTAGGTACTTGATTTATCGACCCCGAAAGGACGGAAGGCAAAGTGAATCTCAACGGAATTTGAACCCGGAAAGAAAACACGGGCAAAATGCCGCTGAGCATTTTGCTCGGAGGAATGACGATTCCGCCAGCTCACGGCCTTTTATAATAATAATAATAATAATAATAATAATAATAAT
>NC_069005.1:33645738-33647772 GCF_001194135.2 Octopus bimaculoides
ATAACAATAATAATAATAATAATAATAATAATAATAATGATAATAATAATAATAATAATAATAATAATAATAACAACAACAATAATAATAATAATAACAACAACAATAACAACAACAATAATAATAATAATAATAATGATAATAATAATAATAATGATAATAATAATAATAATAATAATAATAATGATAACAATAATAATAATGATGATGATAATGATGATGATAATGATGATGATGTCGATAACGATAAAGAAATGCGTGCTGATAGCGCAAAACGCTGTGTTTGCCATCGAGGTTCCATAATTAATGAACGAAATTAATCATAGGTTTAATTATGCATGCAATGGAAATCCAAACAAAAATAACAAAACACGTTTATTTGTGTAAATGGGATAAATATTAAAAAAAGAAAAAAAAACAAGCATAGAAATTGTTGTTATTGTATATTTTTGTCAAAACATATGGAGAAGATTTGTGTCGTATGGGAAGGTAAAAATAGCTCGTGTTTATTAGAATTATTGAACCTGGTCTGTATATATGTCTATCTCCCTCCCTCCCCCACCTACCTACCTACCTACCTACCTACCTACCTATCTACAGCCCTGTGTGGCCAATAAAGAAAGTTATCTATCTATCTATCTATCTATTTATCTATCTATCTATCTGTCTGTTTGTCTGTCTGTCTGTCTGTCTGTGTATCTATCGCAAATACACACACACACACACACACACACACACACACACACACACACAGCTATAGCAGTGTCTCACCGTGACCACAGCTTTTAGGCTGGGACATATAAAGAAGGTGATATAAACATCAGAGAAGCTTTCGTTCCACGTGAAAACTACAGGAGCTACTCAGAGGTTTTGCATTCTGTTCTCAACCTATTGCATCAAAGCTGGAAAACCTTCCGAATCGTCAGCAGGTATCTGGGGGGTCACAAACGTTTCACCCCTTAGCCTGTGCTCTTTACTCTGAGTGGGGCAGCAAGGACTCAACTCGTTTTCACCCGCGGGAGGTTTCCACTTATCAGCCATAGCCTCTTATCAACCATAACCCCCTTGAGTTAGTTTCAGTTGCGCTGTTTACCCTCTTCATGTATTTCTTCAGCTGTTTGGGTTCCATACCTATCTTCTGCAGGAAATAACACAGTTGTCTTCAACGAGGACTGACGCTACATGCCATCCCTTGATAAGGGCCTCATTTACACAATATATATGTGTAAATACATCCTTATAGATAATTCATTAATGATTTGTAAGGGTGCGTTATTTCGTTATGCAACTATATAAACATTTAGTATATAAAATAGACTGAAGATTTTTATTAGTCAAGACCACGGGCCACCGTGTTAGTATTTGCTTTGAATTGCTTAAATACCCACTAAATAAAACGATGTAACGTTATTGGAAAACCTTAACAAGCAGATAAATCATCACACATACACACACACATACAAACATGCAAGTGCGTACGTGTGCGCGGCGCATGCGTAAAGAAACAATGCGCATTCATGCAATTACGTACACGATGAAAATTTACACAAAATCTTATGAAATATATTAAAAATACATTTTCGTGTAAATATGACGATTATGAAAATTTATGGACTTTCGACAGAATCATCCGGCAAAAAAAAAAAAAAAGTGTGCAGGAAATTGTGTGCAGAGGGTAAAATTTTGCATATTAAAATGATTGAATGAAATATGCCTTCGGTTAAATTGCAAACAAAATGTATGAACAATGCATGTTTGTGCAAGGGAGATGTGTGCGAGTGCCTATACATACATAATACATACATACATATATGTATATGTGTACATACGCACATTCATGCATACACATATGCATACATTTATATCTGTATATGTATATATATATATGTATATACATATACACACATATGTAAACATATATATATATTTATATATTCAGATGTGAATTTATCTATTTATCTATCTGCGTTCATAATTGTATACATATACAAATATCCATACATGCATATATATTTTACACACACACACACACAC
>NC_069005.1:33647782-33648921 GCF_001194135.2 Octopus bimaculoides
CACACACACACACACACACACACACACACACACACACACACACTTTAAGACAACTTAAAGTATGTACCAGTCATATTCTGCGGCTGATCTAATTCACTATTCTACGTTTAATTTCCTTAAATATGTAGAATTGAGTCTCAGAAATCATTACTATTATAACAAGGTATGGATAGCTAGTGGGATCGGTGGAGCATCAGATAAAATGGCCAATGGTCGTGCAATAGCAAAACCAAAATAATTTCTGACGAAATATCTTTCGATATTTAGATACGTTCCTTAAAATATTTTGAGTTCAAATCCTGACAGATTTCGGCAATAGATTTCATCCTACTTAGATCGTTTATAGCGAAATTATTCTCTGTCCGTCTTCTAGAAATCTATGAGTTTACACTTGAAATTGCCAATTGTTAAGAGTAACGGTATGATGTGGGTTTAAGAATGATGGTAGGAATTAGGGTTGAGGAGAAATTAAAACACGAACACACATATACACATATACACGACGGGTTTCTTTCAGTTTCCGTCTACCAAATCCACCCACAAGGCACGGAGCTAGAGTAGAAGACACTTGTCCAAGGTGCCACGCTGTGAGACTGAACCCAGAACCACGTGGTTAGGAAGCAAAGTCCTTACCACATATCCACCCTACACCTATTTGTAAAACAATTTAGAGTGAAATTTGTTTGACAGAAACTGTATGGAAGCCTATCCTCGGGAACGTTATTTTCATGGGAATGTGGGCATGAACCCTGCCCCTATTTAACACTGATAAATGTTAATTGTTTGCTACAGGCGCAAACATCCGGCCCCAGTCTTCAGTTTCCCGATAACTTAAACAATCCAGTCATGGAGGCTTAGGATAAGACAGAACTGCATCTTTCTGCATTCGATTAACTCATAGCTCCCCCCACCAACGTGTGTGTATACTTTTATCGTAACGGCTATTGATTTGTTGTAGAGATATCATTACAATAACTAAATAAATAATGGAATAAATAAAACAAAATATATTGAGCGGGAAAACTGTTCCGTTTATGAGCAGACGAACGCTATAGCGCAGCGACGCATGCGCGTAGCTTAGAGGAAATTATAACGGCATACATAGTGAAGGAAAGTGCTGCGGCTTGTTTTATATGTGT
>NC_069005.1:33649255-33650285 GCF_001194135.2 Octopus bimaculoides
CAGATGAATATTGGATGGGGTGAAGCAACGATATGGCTTTAATGCTACAATTATTGAATTATCAATAGACACACAAACCCTTTCTCACGCACACACACACATAAGATATCAACAATGTATACGTATTTCATATAAATATCTCCATAATATTGGCGCATGCGTGGTTGTATGGTAAGAAGCTTGCATCCCAACCACATGGTTCGGGTTTCAGACCCACAGCGTGGCACCTTGAGCAAGTGTCTTCTACTATAGCCTCGGGCCGACCAAAGCCTTGTGAGTGGATTTGGTAGACGGAAACTGAAAGAAGCCCGTCGTATTTGTGTTTGTGGCTGTGTTTGTCCCCCACCCACCATCATAGTTTGACAACCAATGTTGGTGTGTTGAGGTTCTCGTATCTTAGAAAGAATAAGTCCGGGGGTAGTTTTCTTCGACTAAAAAGCGATGTTCCAGCATGGGCGCAGTCAAGTGACTGAAACAAATAAAAGAGTAAAAGAGTATAATATATATACGTACATACGCTTATGTACACACACATATACATACACATATACATAAACATACATTCCCATACAACATAGGTTCCAGTAATAAGTGATACACAGTTACACACTCTCACGTAACACACCAATACATGGCAATGTGTACGTGCTTGTGTGTGCGTGTGTGTATCTGTATGCGCACGTGTGTGTGCGTTTTAGAGTGTGTGTATGTATGTATTTGAATGCTTGTATGTTAGATGTATTCTTAATTTGTGTATAAGAACGTGGTTCTGTGTGAGTGTATAGTAGAATGTAGTTTGTGGTATATCTTTTACTGATTGCTTATAAGTGTACGTATGTTTGTGTGCGTGTGTGTGTGCATGTATGAGGGTTTTAAAATACGTATGTTCGTGTGTGTGTGTGTGTATGTATGTATGTATGTATGTGTTTATGTAACGTGATTTAATGTCGATACGAGAATTTGTGGGTGTGCGTGAGTTAATGTACGTTCCTTTGATTGTGAATATATATATATATATATATATATATGT
>NC_069005.1:33650737-33651568 GCF_001194135.2 Octopus bimaculoides
ACCACCACCGCCGCCGCTGCCGCCACCCCCTCCTCCTACCACACTTCTTTAGACAAGATTGCAGTTGTTTCTCTATATTTATTGTACATCGCTTATTGATCAATTCACTACACCACACTCTGAACCGCTGCATCGATGCACCACTGCCGTGCTACAACATACACATCATATCACTCTACACAACACTGCACCATGTCATACTACAACACACACACACACACACACACATCTTTTATCTGTTTCTTGTTTCATTTGACTGTGGCCATGCTGGGGCACCGCCTTGCAGACATTTTAGTTGAATTTATTTATTATTTTAAGCCAAGCTACGGGAATGCTAACAAACCAGCACCGGTTGTCAAGCGGCAGTGAGGGGGGACAAACGCAGACAGAAAGATATGCACACACACACACACACACATATATATATATATATACGACGGGCTTCTTTCACTTTCCCTCTACCAAAACCTCATTGATCTGATCGATGCTATAGTAAGAGGGTATTTGGCCAAGGTACCACACAGTGAGACTGAACCCAGAACCATGTGGTTGGGAAGGAAAGTTCTCACCACACAGCCACGCCTGACCTTACCACGCCGATGACCACGTGACACTAATGGCTGTAATTTTACAATAATACATTTACTCTTTCTTTCTGTCTTTCTTTCTTTCTTTCTTTCCTTCTTTCTTTCTTTTTTTCTTTCTTTCTTCTCTTTTATTACCGTTTCTCCGTCTTGCACTCCTCTCTCTCTTTGCATATATGTTTTATCCGCCTCCTCTCTCCTTCTCCCTCCTCCTCCTTCCTCCTCCTCTCTCCTTCTCCCTCCTCCT
>NC_069005.1:33652668-33658219 GCF_001194135.2 Octopus bimaculoides
ACAACAGCAGCAGCAGCAATCACAAGAACAGCAAAAACATCAACAAGAACTGGAGCAAGAAGGACATCAAGTTGGAAATCAATAGAGTACGACTAATCACAACAACAAATAATAAAAATATATAAAAAAAAGAAAAGAACAACAACAACAACAACAACAACAAAATCAATTGTGAGACCGACTAAAGCAAAATGGCGCATCTATGGTATGTGTTCCGACATATTGTATTACTGAAGAGTCCTCGTTGCACTTTGACAAAAGACATGGGAGGAGGAAGAGGAGGAGTCGGAGGGGTGGGAGGAACAGACGTATGAGAACAACAACAACAATAGAACAGGCATAAAAACAATGCCGACATGGCGGCGACGATGGTGACGAAGGCGGTGAAGGAAGAAGAAGACAAGGAAAAGGGATGGAAGAAGGAAGAGGTAAAGAAGAAAGAAGAAACACGAAGAAGAATTCAGAAAATGAAGAAAAGGAAGGAAAAGAAGTCGGAAAAGAATGCAAAGGAGGAGGAGGTTGAGGAGGAGACGACGACGAAGACGATGACAAGGACGATGACAACGACGACGACGACGAAGAAGAAGAAGAAGAAGAAGACATTAGAAAGGGAAAGGAGAAAGAAGAGGAGGAGGTGGGTATTAGCATAAATTGAAAGGAATGAGTGGAAATCGATAGATCGATAAAACGAATCACAAGAAGTTCGAACGGATTCGGTTTTGTGAGAACAATATGGTGGTAACGGCAAGGAATAATAATAAATGGAGGGTGGGGGATTGGTGTGTGTGTGTGTGGAGGGGAGGTGATCACTGATGGTTGGTCGGTGGTGGTGGTCATGGTATTACGGTTGTGATTAGTATCGATGGTGGCTGTGGTGGCGGTATGCTGGATATGATGATGGTAATGATGACTGGCTGCGGCGGTGGTAGATACGGTGTTTGTGTGGGTGGTAGTCGTGGTGGTTGGCGTGGAGCGGGTTTTGTTGCGTTGGTGTTGTGGCGGTGTGGTAGGCTTTGTGGTTGTGTTGTGGTGATAGTATTTGTGGTGTTGTGATGTTTGAAGACAAGGTTTAGTTGGTACGAAATATTTCAACAGAGGACAAGAGATAATTAGAGAGTTCCAAAGCAGTAAAACATGGCGTCTGTCCATGTTTGACGATAAACGCTCTTGTTGTTGTTGTTGTTGTTGTTACAGTGTTTTGTATTGTCGGAGATGGTTTTCCATATTTCTGGTCCTGCTGCTGCTGCTGCTGCTGCTGTTGCTCCCCCTTCTTTTGCTCTTTATACTCTTCATTCAATCCTTCTTCCCCTTCGTCTCCCCCACTTCATCCTTCTATTTCGTCTTCTCATCATCATTCCCGTCTTGTTGTTCTTCTCTTATCATCACCATCCTCATCTTGTTCTCATTGTTGTTGTTGTTCTTTTTCTTCTTCATTTTATTTTTCTTCATTTTATTCTTCTTCATTTTCGTTTTCATCATCATCATCATCATCATCATCATCATCATCATCATCATCATCATCATCATCTTCTTCTTCTTCTTCTTCTTTCTATCCTCCTCCTCATTATTATTATTATTGTTATTATTATTATTATTATTATTATTATTATTATTATTATTGTTATTAATATTATTATTATTATTATTATTATTATTATTATTGTCGTTGGCGTTTGTTGTGAGCAGTCACGTTTCACAGATCTCTTCTGAGAAAATATTTTGTTCCAGGATTACTAAATGAGCCCCACCCATCACTGTCTCCACACAAAACCAAAAATCTTTTCTGTTCGGTTTTATTACCGACAAAGACATAGAAATATTTGAACACACGCCCCTTTGTCCTGTTTTGATGGAGAGGGGTTGGGCTACGTTCTGAGACATTAATTTCTTTTTTCTCTTGTACGCATATTTCTGAAAAGATCCGCTTTATTAATTGTTCAATATGGTCTCCTCTAGGGTAGCGAGGTGGGGCACTAGCCAGAAGTATTGTGGCCTCAACTACAACCACCTCTCCAGATTTTTGATAATACAAAACAGATTAAGAAATAAACTGAAACACAGGGACTTAAACAGACAGACACTGTTATAAATGCAATTACAGTTTGTCAAACACTAAAGAAAAATTGTTGAAAATGCAAACTTGAGTGACAATAGCAAATGAATTAAAAGCAGCAGCTCATATTTTGCCAGCGTCGCAAGCCAAAAGGAAACATTAGACATGATCAACATCAATTAAAAGAAGGTAAAGGCGTGTAAAAAGAATAATGACATACTACGTACATTTTTTTTTTAAATGTTAAGTTTCCTCGTATGTCTCCGAAAGACATACACATACGCGACGGTCTTCCACACAGTTTCCGTCTATCAAATTCACATAGAATGCACTGGTCAGTCCGGGGCTATAGTTGAAGGCACTTGCCCTTTTTGTTGCCTCGTAGTGTGACTAAACTCGAAGTCACGTGGGTGCAAAAGCGAGTTTATTAACCAAACAGCCATGTCTAGCAAACATATTCGCTGCTTGTTAATGCTTCAGAATTGTGATTATTTTCGCGTGGAATGGTAAGGAAGTGTTAGTCACTGCCGGCAGCGACGGTCTCAACTATTAAAGAAAATTAAACGCCTCCTCAGCTGAGATGCATCCTCAAAATAATAAAAACCAAACAGACTGGACTAAAAGCCCAGAAGAGTTAATTATCAAACAGACAAATATTCAATTACAAATATTTACAGCCACACTTTGAAAAGCACTAAAAGTTAGAGACGAAGACACCAGTTTAATTGATACAAACAGTGTAAACAAAAACGACTGCATTACCATCTCTGGTAAACACCCGTCCTTGCAATCGGAGCGAGTGAAAAGGAGATATTAGTCATGAACCTAGACAAGAAAAGGAAAGAAGAAAGCACGTGAGAAAGTAATTTGTTTTCAGAGTTTCTCGTAGAAATAGTAAGGAGAAAAGTGATACACGTTTCATTTACAAACAACGGAGAGGATTTCTATATGGCCCCTCAGAAAAGGAGTTAAAGGGTGCTAGGTAGCTCTGCTCCATGTGTGGTAGAATGTCTCTCTTGACCTGAACAGGGAATAAAAAACAAACAAACAAACCAAGGGCCATAAGTTAAGATTGTGGTGTAAAAGCAAGAAGTCCGACAAGAATCGTCTGCTGCAGGGGAGGCATAAATGGCCGGGAGATTTTCGACCTCCTTAAGTGAAATTATATCGTCATTTAGGCAAATCACATTAATTAATATACCAGCATGAAAATACCCTTGGTTATGTTTGTTCTGTCTGAGTTGCACAGACAATCCCTTCTCTCTCTCTCTTTCTTTCTCTTTTTCTGTTAACAATGCAGTGAATTAGTGTTTGCTTCTTTGGTGACCTATAGCTAACATCGCTATTGTTCACGAAATGCAATAATAAGACAAGAAATATATATATAAGAAAAAAAAAGTACAGTAACAATGAGAACAACAACACGGTAGAAACTAGACTATACATAAAAAAAGCAAAACAAAATAAAATGTTTGTCGGTCCTTAATGAGATCAACAACGAAAAGAGACGAACGACGAGAACTAAAAGAAAAAGAAAGAAAAAGACCAGAAAAAGAAAGTGTTTTAGCGTAACGAAAGTAGAACGACCAAAGATCAAAGAGTGCCAAAGACAAGACATCCTAGCTTAAACGCAAAAAAATCTATTATTGAAATCAACAATTCTTTGAAAAAGAAAAAAATAACAAAACGACGTAGTTCCTATCCAACTCCGAACGATTTCACGAAAAAAATCCTTGAAACTACGACAGAATTATGGGATACATAGGGAAAGAGGGAGAAGGGAGAAGAGAGAGCGAGAGAGAGAGAAAGGGAGAGAAAGAGAAAATAGTTGGTTCAAAGACAAAAATAAGCGATTGTATGGAATGCCAAAGTGACCAGTTCCTATACATTAGGAGATTAAGGAGTATTGGCCAGGTATTGTTATTCTAGTGAAATTCTATAAGGAACCGAAATGTTTTGCAATCGATTCATCAATACTAACAGACTGTGATTGTTCTGTGATAGAAACGTGGGAGTTCTTGAAAATATGAAAAAATACTTGGTGACGAAAATAACAAGAGTTGTATGTGTGGGCGTGACTGAAAACTGAAGCCGTTCTTGTGATGATGATTGAAGAGGATGATAAAGATGAAGATGAAAATAATAATAATAATAATAATAATAATAATAATAATAATAATAATAATAATAATAATAATAATAATAATAATAATTATAATAATAATAACAATGATAATAACGATGATAATAATGATGATGATGATGCATATTATAATAATTTTTATTGGCCACAGGGGTCCAAAGGATTCAGGGGAAGATCAAAGGAGGAAATATAATACACGCTTTAGCGACTTGTGGGCTTGTGCCCAGAGATTACTGTGTTGTGTAATAATAATAATGATAATAATAATAATAATAATAATAATAATAATAATAATAATAATAATAATAATAATAATAATTACCAACCCACTCAAATACCAACATGGCTAAAAGAAATTAGTACAAATGTGAAGATGGAAGACCTACAAAAATCATCATTGCTTGGAACTGCAAGAGTTCTTTCTCCACAGGGTTTTTGAAGCATGGTCAGTAAACAAGTTTCACCTGAGACCGCTGCCCAGGGACAGCTGATACTTTCCACCTCACCCAGCAAAATTAGCCGAGAGTTTTCATCAAATGATAATGTCGATGGTAGAAGCCTTGAAAAATAATGAAAAGGGGATACAGACCAATAAAAAAACGAAAGAAACCCAGACAAATTTGCATAACGGTAATTACCTTAGAATTAGTAGTAGTAGCAGTAAAAGAAGTAGCAGCAGAAGCAGCAGCAGAAGTAGCAGTAGTAGTAGCGGTAGCAAGCACCGGCCTATTTGGGTGAATAAATTCCAATGTGTAAGCAAATGAAACGTCATCAACATAAAAAAAACAAGAAGAAGAAGAAGAAGAACAACAACAACAACAATAATAATAATAATGATGAGTTTAATGGCAATAAGAACATTATGGCCCATTTCTGATCGAATATTCCATGTCAATAAATACTATAAGAATATACACCAAATACATGGGATTTTCCTGAGACCTATAAATGTTGTAAGAACTCGGAGTTCGGTTGTGATGGATGAGTAAAGGATATATTAGTTTAGATCAGGGATCCTAAACCGGGGTCCATATGGCCCTTTGGTACCAAGCAGTGAGATTGAATCCGGAGCCATGTGATTAGGAGGCATGCTCCTTACCACACACCATATTTAATTATAAAGATACAGTAAAATTTTCTTTTTATATATATCGAGGTCCACAGGCAAAAAAAAAAAAAACGAAAAATGGTTGGGAATCATTGGTTTAGATGTTCCACTTCTAGACATACGACTTGACGAGAATTCCAGAATTTTCCAATGTTGGGTAGTACAAATTTTCTCAGACAATATTATGAGAAAGCCTCGTTTTCGAAATACTGATAATCAATACAGAAGAATTTCGTTTTTTATTGCT
>NC_069005.1:33658229-33659354 GCF_001194135.2 Octopus bimaculoides
TACAAATTTTCTCAGACAATATTATGAGAAAGCCTCGTTTTCGAAATACTGATAATCAATACAGAAGAATTTCGTTTTTTATTGCTTATTTGCTTGTGTGTGCATGTGTGTGAATGTGCGTGTGTGAATGTGCGTGTGTGTATGTATGTGTGTGTGTGTGTGTGTGTGTGTGTGTGTGAATGTTGGAAAAGCACTATATACGTAATAGTGATTAGTCTGTGTCAATACACATCTACACACTTATGGCTGTATATTATTATAATATACATAATAGACATTACATATATATATATTTATATATATATGGATATATACACATATATATATCCATACATACGTACATACACACACACACACACACACACACATATATACGTAATATACGTAATATATATATATATATATATATATATATATATACATATATGTACGTGTCGATATATAAGTATGTATGTATGTCTAAATGTTTGCGAATTTCATCGAGTCTTTGAGCGTCTCTGCTAATTATTGGTAGAATTCATTAAAAGCTACCCTCTATAAATAATGGTAAGCAGAACATTTATCAAAAACTCATCAAACCATAACCAGACATTCTCATTGTACTCTCTCTTTCTAGTAATCATGTCTTCATAGCAGAGCAATAGTGTGAGAGAATGGTATTAGCGGCGGTGGTGGCGGTGCTGCTGCTGCGGTGGTGGTGGTGCTGCTGCGGTGGTGGTGGTGGTAGTGGTGGTAGAGGCGTTGTTGGCGTTAGTAGAGAAGGTGGTGATAATTGCGGTGGAGGTTGTAGTGGGGGTTGTCAATACTTGCATACTCTGACCACACACATATATATAGGTGTGTGTTTGTGTGTGTGTGTGTATATACATACATATATATATATATATATACGTGTGTGTGTATGTGTGTATACATGTATGTATACATGTATATATCTATATCTATATATATGTGTGTGTGTATATATATATATAAATATATATATATATATATATATATATATATTTAAACAAAGAGATGACACCAGAAAAAGAAAAAGAAATGTTAGGTAGCGAACGTCACAGGCTTACAGCTGTTTCTGCTATCAGATGTGGTGCACTCTTAGTCCACCACATCGTATAGCAG
>NC_069005.1:33659902-33661654 GCF_001194135.2 Octopus bimaculoides
ATATATATATATATATATATATATATATATATATATATATACCTGAGTGTTACCAGCCTTATGACGGATAATTTTGGAAGAACATTTTTGTCACTATGGCTAATATCAGGAAATATCATCTACATACTATAATTATAATTGAACATTAATCAAATTTCTTGGTTCTTGTGCAAAATGATGAAAAGAATACAAATTTATGAACGCAAAATATTTATTATTTTCAAATAAATTGAAATAAAACTAAACGAAACAAATTTCTCATTCGTGTTAACTCTTGCCATAACTTCCCTGTCATTCAATACCAGTTCTACTCCTCTTCTTGTTCCTCTTCCTCCTCCTCCACTTCTGTTTCTATGGTTGTTTCTCTCCCACCGCGTGTATAGTGTTCTTTTACTCATTGTCTGTTACCAAACCTAGTACGTGCAGTTCCAAGCAACGCTGATTTTTGTAGGTGTTCTACCTTCACACTTGCACCGATCTATTTCAGCCAAGTTGGTAGTTGAGTGCTGATACTGCCAACTACTACTACTACTACTACTACTACTACTACTACTACTACTACTACTACTACTACTACTACTACTACTTCTATTATTATTATTATTATTATTATTATTATTATTATTATTATTATTATTATTATTGTTATTCCTTCGTAACACAGTATATGTAAAAATGCACCAATGTCTTTAGTTATCTGTCAAGTCACAACAAGGATCTCAGCCAGATAATACTTTCCCTAAGATGTGTGCTGTGCCCAATAAGGCTTCTTTTTGCAAGACATCATCATCATGATCAACATGATCATGATCATTATTATTATTATTATTATTATTATTATTATTATTATTATTATTATTATTATTATTATTATTATTAATATCTGCAGAGATATCATATAGAAGAAGACGGGGAAAGAGTTGCATGATCTCCTGCGGGAATCGAACGCCGTGCCTGCTGGAGACACTACAATTACGTATACATAAATCCTTGATTCTTCTCTTTGAGAATTTTGGTGAGGAAGTCGGAATGGCGAAGAGGAGAGTTTCACCGTTAAATAATATATTCTTCAGAAACATTAATTAGTTTTAATTAAGTATTGGAACTTTAAATAGATTTTTGGGCTTCCATATATTAAAATTAATGAAGGAACCAGAAGCTTTAAATGTTATGCAATGCTGTTGTTGTTGTCGTGGTTGTTGTTGTTGTTGTTGTTATTGTTGTTGTCGTTGTTGTTGCTTAACCTTCGCTCAGCGCCATCCATTCAGCCCCGTGAACCAAGACTTAGCATTTATGTTGTCTTTTTTTTATTTATTTAAATCCAGTTACAAGTCATGCTGGATACGACTTACGGGAGATGTGGCTGTTATTTCTAGCTCATCCTTTTACCTTCGATTGGCTCCCGCTACGGCTGTTGGTTTTGTTGCTTTAGTTTCAGCTTAGACACACACGCACGCACACACACACACATGTATGTCTCTACTTTTGCACTGATCTTCGACGGTTTTCTCCTTTTTCTTCTGAAAAAAAAAAAAAAGAAATTAAATAATGGAAAATAAAAAGAAGCTACGTTGTAGAATTGTTATTCAATAATCGATATCAAGTGCTCCAGCATGGCCACAGTGAACTGCCTGGAACCAGCCAAAGATCATAAAAGTAACACTTCCCGAATGCCTAAACGATAAACCAACACAATTTGCATTTTGCTATAAATTTTAATTGAGAATTATCAATCCACATACAACCTCTCCC
>NC_069005.1:33661724-33662639 GCF_001194135.2 Octopus bimaculoides
ATATATATATATATATATATATATATATATATATATATATATATATACATACATACACACACGCCTGTTAAACTGTAGAAATGTAACCGGAAGTACGGTGACATTTCAAAATGCCAAATTATAAAAGAAATATAAAATTAGAATGACGGCGGTGTTGCCGTTGGCGTTGGCGCTGCTGTTGGCGCTGCTGTTGGCGCTGTGTTTGCATTGGTGTTGTTGTTGGTGTTCTCGTTGGTTCGCATTGTTGTTGTAGTTGTTATTGTTAGAGGTGTTTTTTGTTGGCGTTTATGCAACTGGTGTACGATCTTATGTTTTCTAAATAAACCTCCCATGAACCACCACCACCACCAGGAATAATAGTATCTAACACGTATCATTTGATAAACCCACTTCCGAAAAAAAAAAAATGCACCGCCACCGCCGCCGCTGCCGCCACCGCCGCCGCTGCCGCCACCGCCGCCGCTCCCACCGGCGAACCATTCGGTAGATTCTCACCTGCGTTGGAAGTGACTTAGTATCTGTTATTTGTATCTTCCTGTCTCTTAACCAATATAGATTCTGTATAAAATACCGTTCTTTCTCAAACTTCCATATTAATGGTTCATGTTTATGATTCCTATCTCCTTAATTCTTCCAAAAGAAAGAAAGAATATTTACAAACAGCAAAAAAAATAAATAAATAAATAAACAACGAAAAACAATAACAAAACAAGTGTTTGTCACTTTCATTGTTTTTAATCTTCTACTTATATTGTTGATCGTACATACATACATACATACTTATGAGCGTACATACACATATATTTATTATGCTTACATATATAATATATATATATATACATAAACACATATATACATTTGTTTAAGCATATATATATATATATATATATATATATATATATATATATATATATA
>NC_069005.1:33668251-33668943 GCF_001194135.2 Octopus bimaculoides
TATACATATTTGTTTATATACATATATATATGCACATATGTATATGTGTATATATATTATATAGAGCGATATAAATCTATACGTATACACAAACAGATACACACACACACACACACACACTGTAGTTGTATCGGTGAGATAGTGTCTGGTAAGATGTATGTTCACTGCCGTCTTTCACAGCCACTCATCGTTTTGTTACACTTTGTGTTCCAATGGCGTATCTTCTCTTGTCTTTGAACATACGGATTCTCTCCCCTTACTGCACCACCGTCGTCGCTATACATTCCTCCCACGAACTCACCTAGCGTACTTGCTCTAATATTTACACACAAGCACACGCATAATGCAAATACCACCAACCCTAATACTCATATACACTCAAACACATACACATACGTGCATATATACATTTATATGCGTATATATAACCTTACACATAGAAGAAGATACTGATACACGCATAAATATAACCATTTATATCTACTTATCTATTTAATAACACCCATTTTAATATCTCTCCAATATGTATCAAAGTAAATCGATCGAATTTATCAATCTAACTATCTGTATATAATTATTGTAACACATTAACACTGACTGCATTATATACATACATGCATATATGCATATATCTATCTATATGTATATGTACATGTATATATATATATATATATATATATATATATATATAT
>NC_069005.1:33670134-33670926 GCF_001194135.2 Octopus bimaculoides
GTATATATATATATATATATATATATATATATATATATGTACTCTTACTGCAATATAAATATCGTATATACATGTGTATTCGTTCACACATACATACACACATCTACACGATCAGGGAAATATGGTACATGTTTCACCGCCTCCATTTTTGAGAGTGCAACGGTCTCTTTGTCTTCCTGTCGTCTGCCTGTGTGCTCAGGATCATGTGCAACCTCTTATAGTAAATCCTACGCTACTTACATTGTTTTCGTGAATTGTGTGGGCTTAGAATGGAAACCATGTTTGTTTGATATAACACGGAATGTTCTGCTACACACTGCTTCTTCTTTCAAACAGTTCTTCACGGTTTAGAGACTTGTAAAACCGTATCAGTGTCACGTGCAAACATAACCATCTGTCCATGGTTTTTGTAGCCTATATCGCACTCTATGGAGCTGGGGATTCGGGACGAAATATCGTTGTCTTCGGGGCTGAAAAACATGATTTCTTGTCGTCCGATTTGACTGTTCTGAACTTATAAATGATTCACATAAGAAATGGAACTGACAGGTCATGCAGCTGAAGACACGCGTATGTATATATATCTATGTATATATATGCATATATATATACATATATACACATATATATGTGTGTATATATTTATGTATATATATATATTTCTTTAAATATATATATAAAAGCATATATGCGTGCAGACGTAGTAATCCCTTAATACCTTTATATATTCAGACATCGAACTACATGCATAGAATGAGCGGGTGACTGCTGAAAATAAAATCTCAAACTACA
>NC_069005.1:33671146-33671857 GCF_001194135.2 Octopus bimaculoides
TATATATATATATATATATATATATATATATATGTATGTATGTATGTATATATATCTATATGTATACGCGCATATGTATGCATGCACACATGTACATCCATAGCTGCACACATAGCAGTATCACTGATCGTGTGGTAACATGGTTAAAAACTACCTCTATTAGTGAAGTGACATTATTCTCGTCTCTGATGTACGAAGCATTAATGGCCACTGTGTTTGTTGAGGACTGTTAGTAAATATGGAAGCCCACTCGTGTAACTATTCTCTGATGGATGCGTGTGTGTATGTGTCTTATCTGTGTGTGCATGCCTATGTGCTTGCGTGCGTGCGTGTGCGCGTGTGTTTGCGCGTGTGTGTGTGTGTGAACGACAAACAGACAGAGTTTAAACAGAAATTATCTCACTTTTGTCTAACTACCGATTAAGTCAATAGTTTTTAAAGGAACTTTCTAATTCCTGTTACCGGCAAACATTGACATAGTGTCACATGACCGGTGATGGTGGGGATGGCGACGCTGACGCTGACGGTGGTGGTGATCTTTGTGCTGGCGGTGGTAACGATGGCGACGATGTTGATGGTGGTGTTGGTGATAATGGTTGTGAGGAGGGTGACGGCGATTATTGTGATGGTGGTGGGTGGCGGGTGGTGGGTGACAGGTGTTGTCGCTGTTATGGAATCTCTCTCAAATCGCCTTAAAGCTCTTTTTTTGAT
>NC_069005.1:33674489-33676525 GCF_001194135.2 Octopus bimaculoides
ATATATATATATATAGTAGATAAATAGATAGACAAACAGACAAGCAGATGACCAACATTGATCTGGTGGTGGAGCAGAAAGGATATGAACGTTCAATCATTTGGTTCGTTGTCATCTGAGACTAACAGACAGACAAACCACGCACAGTGATACGATGGTAGAGTATGAAGAAGCAAAGAAAACCATTTTTCAAAGTAAATCAAAAATGACAATCTGATGCATATAAATGGCGGAAATGTTCAGAAGACATTAATGTCACTGAAATGTTTGGATGGAGTGATGGCTGACCATAAGAGAGAGGAAGAGAGAGAAAGAGAAAGAGAGAGAGAGAGAGAAAGAGACAAAGAAAGAGATAGAGAGAGAGGGGGAAAAGAGAGAGACGCCTACACTGGTGGGAACTTTCAACATTTGTGATGAGGGCATTGTTGATGACAGTGATCATGATTCATGCTAATACTGACATAATAATAATAATAATAATAATAATAATAATAATAATAATAATAATAATAATAATGAAAATAGTGAAAGTAATAAAAAGGAAGATGGTGATGTTGATCATCAATATCCTCCCCTCCTCCCTCCCCTTCTTCCTAACGATTCTGCAGGCTCGTCGTACATGGCGAGTAATTTCGAGGGAGGGAATAAGTCGATCACATCGACCCCAGTACGCAACTGGTACTTATTTTATCGACTTGGAAAGGATGAAAGGCAAAGTCGCACTTGGCGGAATTTCAACTCAGAGCGTAAAGACGGACAAAATGCCGCTAAGTATTTTGTCCGGGATGCAAACGTTTCTACCAAATGATGATAAGGACATTTCCAACACAGAGGCTTGCCGAAATGGATGTGATATTAGTTTACTAAATAGTAGCATTGGTGCTAGTATTAGAAATAGTTGTTTTAGTTTTGTTAGTAGCTGTAATAGTAGGAGGAGGGGTAGTGGTAGCTTGGTTGTGGTGGTTGTGGTAGTAGTAGTAGTAACAGTAGTTAATATAAATGAAAGATAATAAAGGAAAGAGAAAATGAAGGAAAAGAAACAGAAAGGATAAATTGGCAAAAACGCGTCAACAGGACTGAGAATAATAATTGATAGTGAAAGTAATGGTGTGGTGTGTGTGTGAGGGAGAAAGGGAGAGAGAGATAGGGAGGGAGAGAGAGAGAGAGATAGGGAGGGAGAGAGAGAGAGATAGGGAGGGAGAGAGAGAGAGATGGGGAGGGAGAGAGAGAGAGAGAGAAAGGGAGGGAGAGAGAGGTGGGAGAGAGGAAGAGAGAAATAGAAAGGAGAGAGAGAGAGTTGCGTTGTTTGTCTTGTGGTTCTTTGTCTTTGCAGAAAAAAAAAAACTTATTTCAATATTGAAACGCAATGAATTCTCAGAAGGAAGCAAATATTTAGTAAATACTAACAACAACAACAACAACAACAACAACAAATGAATAAACAAAACACAAATAATAAACAACGGAATTGACAGTGAATGGAAAACAGAAAGAATACAGGAAGAGAAAAAGAAGGAAGAGAACGCTGGAGGAATTGTCAAATTTATATATATATATATATGCACGGCCATATATGTATATTTGTTCCTGTGTACCCACCTACATACCTATTCACCTACCCACCTACATACCTACATACATACATACATACATACATACACGCACATATATTTATACACGTACATACAGTTGTATAATTGAAAGAATGAAAGAAAAGCTAGAACTGACATTTCAAAGCCTTCATTTTTGCGCTCGTTTCAATAATTTTATGTGTTTCGCTGATGAAGTGATTTCGTGATTGTATGGAACTATTGAAACGATTGTACAAACGAAGACTTGGAAATATCAGCAGTTTGTGTTTTGTTATTCTCTCACTTCTATTCGCTTCTACTTCCTGTATTTTAATCCTATCACCCAATGTACATCACATTATACTCGCTTAACTGCGCGATATCATAGTATATGAGATGAATGTCTTATAAATATAGAGCAATGATATTCCTGGCAACGTAACGGGCACCTATATATATATATAT
>NC_069005.1:33676690-33678690 GCF_001194135.2 Octopus bimaculoides
TATATATATATTATTGTGTCTTGGGAAGAGTTATTCTCTTTTAGTGCCTTATTAATTAACACACTCACCGGTTCGATTCCCACTCATCTACTTATTTATTCTTTCTAAAATGTTCGTTGCGTCTTTGCAACCTCTTCAATGACTAAATAGCAGTAATACGCTTGGTTCCGCTCCAACCTCTTACACCGACCCCCTTTTCTTCCATAGACGGAAACGAAGTGACAAAGCCTTTCCTATTTGCTCGTCACACTCTACATCCTTATCGATTTCCCACGCATTGGCGTAGCACACAAAATACACGCATACACATATACGCATGTCCACTGTCATTCGTGTGTGCACGTAATCTATTGATTGTATAATTGAAGACTACGCGCTTGTCCCATTCCCGTTGTAAATTTCTTGAATGTAATTCAATTCTAGAAATTATAAGAAAAACTACAAATCACACTAATGCATCTCTAATCTGTAGAGGTTGTAATACTGTATAATCGTTTTAAAACTTTAGATTATTTATTAGACACTTATCTATGCTTAACCAGTCTTCCATCTCTCTCTTTCTCAACACCCCTCTCTCTCTATCTTCTACCAATCTGTCTGTGTTTCTCTCTGCCTACCTCCCTTTCTGTCCGTCTCTATGTTTGTCCGTTCGCCTGTTTGTCTTTTTCTCTATGTACGCCCATATTTAAAAACTCACACGCATACACGTAAGTAAGAATAGTGTATATATATATATATAACACACACACACACACACACATATATATGTGTGTGTTTGTGTATATGTGTGTATATAGTACATATATATATATCCATACACATATATACATGTGCTGATGTATGTAAATATCAATGCACGTATGTATGTATGTATGTATGTATGTATGTATGTATGTATGTATGTATGTATCTATCTATCTATCTATCTAAATATACCGGAAGTATATAATGGCTAAAATATGGGAGAGATTTATAGATATTCTGCATTTCTGATTATAGTAGTATGTAAATCACGATGCATTATTATTGTTATTATTATTATTATTATTATTATTATTATTATTATTATTGTTAATATTATTATTGTTGTTGTTGTTGTTGTTGTTATTATTATTATTATTATTATTATTATTATTATTATTATTATTATTATTATTATTATTATTATTATTATTATTATTATTATTATTATTATTGTTAATATTATTATTGTTGTTGTTGTTGTTGTTGTTATTATTATTATTATTATTATTATTATTATTATTATTATTATTATTATTATTATTATTATTATTATTGTCATTATCATTATTACTAGCATCAGCAGCAGCAGTTTTGTATTTCGAGGGAAAATTAACAATACCATATTCTTCAGAACGATTATATTTACAATTCATGATAACAGAACAATGTCTAGGTCTGGTGCTGATGGTAGTGGTGGTGGTGGTGGTGGTGGTGTCGGACGTGGGGATGGGGACGGGGTGGTGGCGTGAATGATCTGAACTGAGTGATAGAAACATATAGGTCAGCCATATTTATTTTCACGATAAGATTTTTACTTAACCGCCATTGTTTCTGTCTAAGTGAGTATATATAAAGGTGTATAAAGGTATATAAAGGTAAGTTCCTGCATATTATAATTTAAATTATTTAAATGATGGTGAAAGAGAGAATATGATAAGAAAAGTCGATATTGTATAAACTATCGGATAGAATGAACTTAGAATATATAATAGAATGAAATAATAAGAAAGAACAATATTTTAGACGATATCAAGTTAGACAACTCAAGCGGAAGAATGTTAATAATGTTCATTTATATCAGCTGATATATCTTTCGATCTGATTTATAAAAAAAATTACCGTTTTTTTTCTCCTAATTTTATTTTCTAAAAATATTCATTGTTCTTTTTCCTCTCCAACTAATGTGGTTTCATCCGAACTTTAACTTTTCAAAACATTTCTACAAACTTCAGTTTGTTCTCTCTCTCTCTCTCTCT
>NC_069005.1:33679579-33681125 GCF_001194135.2 Octopus bimaculoides
ATCATCATCATCATCATCATCATCATCATCATCATCATCAAAATGATTATTATTATAATCATTATTATTGATGTTGTTGTTTGTGATGCTTTTGCTGTTGATATTCTTCTTGTTGTTATTGCGACATCAATAAATTTTATTTCATTCTTTTATTAATTATCTTTCGCTAAACTTCTTATTCCTTTTCTTTTTTTTCTCTCTCTCAAACATTCTATATTCCGTTGTTATTGTTGGAAATTAATTGACTCGCAAGGATTACAAAACTCCAAGACATATTCCAGTCCTTTCTCTGCTTTTTTTCTAATTTGCCAGCTAATTAATGAGTTCTCTTAACTAAGCAACAACAATACATGTACAAATAAATTTTAAAAAAATGACGTAGCACCAATAAAATATAAATTTAAAAATGTCCTCCACCCACAAATAACAGAAACAAACATGTCGGACTGCTTTAGATGCTTCCAATGTCTTTCAGAGATTTTGTTGAAGTAATATTTGACACAATAATAAAGCGTTTTTTTCTTCCCCCACCCTCTGAAATGTCAACACATGAATGCGATAATAATGATGATGATGATGATGATGATGATGATAAAAATGACAATAATAATGATGATGATTTGGAGTGGGGGAGGAGACTGGTCGAATACATCGACCCAAGTGTTTCACTGGTATTTAATTTATCGATCTCGAAAGGATGAAAAACAAAAATCGACCTCGGTGGGATTTGAACTCAGAACGTGAAGACGGACGAAATGCTGTTAAGTAATTTGTCCTATGTGCTAATGAATCTGCCAACTCACCGCCTTAATAGCCATGATAATAATAATGATGTAAATAATAATAATAATAATAATAATAATAATAATAATAATAATAATGCTGATATGATGATGATGATGATGATGGTGATGGTGGTGATGGTGGTGATGGTGATGATGATGATGAGAATAATAACAATAATGTCTTGATATAAATTCTCGGTATTTTTCTCAATGTTGTTGTTGTTGGTGTTGTGGTGTTTTGCTTTTTGATGCCGTATCGTTTAGTTTCATTTATTTTCCTTCGCTGCGAACCATTATTATAGCAACCAACCAACAGACAGAAATATGGTCGCTTTGTACCTCTGCGCAGGAACATATTTCTCTTGTATTTTGTCGTGTAAAAAAACGTAGTTTTTCCCAGGATAACATCTAAATAACGCACAAAAAGAAAACAAAAATCCGAAAAAGGGAGAAAAATAAATATAGTAAAAAAAAAAGATATATAGACAAGAAACCTTTAAATAACGCAAATTTTTGCTTTTTTTTCTTGCCGTTTTTGCATAAATTATGATCAAATGCGCAGCTTCATAAGTCGTTCCTCAACATAAATTAATGTATTGGTGTTGTGTGTGTGTGCGTGTGTGTGTGTGTGTGTGTGGTTGTGTGAATGTACGATTTGTGTAAGCGAGTTTCTGTTTCTTCCTTCAGTGCTTAACAACCGGAGTTGTTTTGTTTCCGTTCCAGTAACCTAGCGGTTTTGGAATGATATATATATATATATA
>NC_069005.1:33681771-33682049 GCF_001194135.2 Octopus bimaculoides
ATATATATATATATATACATATGAATGTATGCATGCGATTTTACCAGAAATTAACCGGATGTTGGTAACAATTCAAGATTCAGAAATGTAAAGGCCGAATGAACGTGTGGACTGACACACAGACAGAGTCAGTAGTGCAGAAATGAAGGTGTGAGAGTTTATGTATGTATATATGTGTATGTGTATGTATGTGTGTTTGTGTGTGCGTGTGTATGTATAAAATATATGTGCATATATATATACAAGTATATTTATGTACATAAGTCTAAATCTATTGA
>NC_069005.1:33682059-33682767 GCF_001194135.2 Octopus bimaculoides
TATATATATATATATATATATATATATATATATATATATATATATATATATATATATATATATATATATGAATCCTTTTATGCATATGTACATGTACATATATGCGTGTATGTGTGTGTATGTGTGTGTGTAAGTGTATGTGTATCTGTGCATTTGTATGAGAGGGTGTGTATGTTTATACACACACGAATATACAGAGATTACCAGCTATAAACATATTTTGCTTCGTTTATTGTTGTTGCTGATATATCGGCCATTGTGGAATTGCCACCACATCCAGGTTAGTTCAGCTAGCAATATGGCGTCCAATATTGTTTCCCTTTCACGGTGTTTCGTTATTGTTGCTTTATTGATTCATAGAGGAAGGAGCGGTGGGGTGTGTGTGAGTGTGTGGGGAGGTAAGATACACAACAAGCTAATAACAGGAATAAAACATATAACGCATAACAAATAGCGGAATAAAGGGGCCGATGGAAAAAAAGACATGGTGTAAATAAAAATAAGGCGATACTCCCTCAACGAAAAAAAAAAATACAAAAAACATCAGATAAGCGGGCAAAGAACAAAAAAAAAATTCAAATGAAAAAGGAGACGAATAGAAGGTGTATAGATATTGGTAATATTTCTTAATTTCCTGTGTATGTGTGTGTAAATATACATCTATATTTATGTATGTGTTTGTGTGTGTGTATATATATATATATATAT
>NC_069005.1:33683186-33684721 GCF_001194135.2 Octopus bimaculoides
TATATATATATATATATATATATATATATATATATGTACAGAGAGATGGAGAGAGAGAGGGAGAAAGAGAGAAAGAGAGAGAGAGATAAAAAGAGGAGAGAGAGATAAAAAGAGGAGAGAGAGAAAGAGTGAGGGAGAGATGGAGAATGATAACGATAGAGAAGGAGAAAGAGAGGTCTGATGGTAAAAGCGGGAGAAAGACAACCCAGTCCCTCCGAAGTAGAGCATATCTATGAAGCGATTCTAAATTTGCATCAGTGACTTGAGAACATCGAGAATGCTCTAGTTTGGATAAGAAACATACAGACATAGATATATACGCAGGAGTGTCTGTGTGGTAAGTAGCTTGCTTACCAACCACATGGTTTCGAGTTCAGTCCCATTGCGTGACACCTTGGGCAAGTGTCTTCTACTATAGCCTCGGGTCAACCAATGACATTCACTCTTTTGCAAAACTCTGACAGACGATGGGCGCTTCTTACAGTAGGTGTTCAGAGATCTTATCACCCACTATATATATATATATATCGATAGATAGATAGATCGATAGATAGATAGATAGAGCAAGAGAAACATACAGGTATACATGCATACGCACCTATGTATATATAAGCATACAGCTGATGTGTGTGTATAGTCTTAGTGTGTGTGCATATATATGTGCATATGTATATAAACGCCCACACACCCACACACCCACACGCACACATAGATATATACATATATATCTATATACATATATGCATATATACATATACATATATATGTGTGTGCATATATATATATATGTATATATATATATATATATATATATAAGTAAATATATAGATATACATATACGTATTTATTATATATTAGTATACATACATACACACAAACACACAGACACACATGCAAACACTCACGCAAATATACAGGCAAATACACAAACATACACATACTCATACATACGCATATGTACATATATATATGTATATATGTACACAAAAGCGCGCACATATGTATATAAAAAAAGACACACAAACACTACACAGCGTGCGATAGATCTATGTCTTAATATCTTAACAAATCTTTGATGTGATACAAACACAATATCCGCCATCGCCGCAAAAAAAACAACGCGCACTGAATAATAGGATTAAGTCGCGCTAAACACGGGGTTAAGTGGTAAATAAACGCCGTTAATCTTGCTTTAATCAATATCGACAACATTCTTGTGTAACCCTGTTGGTTGATGCATGTGTTAATGTGTGTGTATATGCTTGTATGCGTGTGCAACTACGTGTGCATATATATATATATGTATTATGTGTATGTATTGTAATGCAGGTCGACCGATCTATCAATGTACCCCTCTCTCTCTCTGTTTCTGTCATGTTTTCCTCCTTCCTTGTTGACATATACATACGTACATACATACATACATACATACATATATATACATACATATACACACATATGTACATATATACACCTACTTATCTATACAGATATATAATACATACATATACATACATATATATATATATATATAT
>NC_069005.1:33684845-33687201 GCF_001194135.2 Octopus bimaculoides
TATATGTATACGTATATATGTATATACGCATCCACATACACACATACATAAACATAAATCTATATCTATATCCATCACTTTTCCTCACCTGTGTATATTTGTGTTTGTGTGTATATATATATATATAAACACTTACATATGTATGTATGTCTCTCTCTCTCTCTCTCTCTCTCTCTCTCTCTATATATATATATATATATATATATATATATAAATGTACTTTATTAAGCTCGGATTGAGTGTCAAATACATATTTACAAATTTAAAACAAAATTAAATATGTCAGCCATTAAAAATTTATATATCTCAAAGCAATATACAACTATCCATACATTGTCTCATCATGTACACAACCATATACACACATACATACGTACATGCACATGCATACATACACATGCATACATGCATACATGCAAACATACATACATATATATATATATATATATATTTATTTAAATTTCTGGTATTGAGACCATGATAATGCTGTTTTGTTCTGTTAATGCAGTTTTTATGCCACAAAGCAACAATAATTTTTCACCGACTCAGTTGCACATTTTAGCGCACATAAATTATGTGGCAGCCGTGCATTCGATCTAACTTGTTCTACGAAACACTGCAGCATCTGGTTTACTGCTGTCTGCACATTGTTCTTCCAGTTATACCGCTACTACACCACTCTGTATTAAGTATATCCCCAAAAAGATACAAGGCTCCATCTTCGGGATTTAGTTAACACAGACAAATCCACATTTGGAACTTGAGAAAAGTCTTGCATATTTTTACTGTTCCACTCACAGATTGCACTTGTAATGTACGAATCAGCCGGTTGATTTCTCTTTCTGAAAATCCCAGTTTATCCAGATTCTCCTAGTGCTCCAATTATTATTGGTATGAATATGAATTCATAGTCTGGCTATAGAAGCTGGAGGTTTCGAAGCGGTTTTCCATAGATATCCTCTTTTTCTTTGATTTTCAATGAGATATTTATATCTGCAGGGTAGCTAACCTCTATAATGGTACATATCTTTGCCCCTCTGTCCCAGACAACAATATCCGGCCTGTAATGTTTACATTTGACAGAAGTTTTGATGGGAATATTCCGACAGTATTCCTTGAGTTGGTGTTTATGAAAGCATTCCATAACAGAGGGATTTTCTAAGTTTACTTCAGGTCACTCTGTATGTATGTATGTATGTATGTATGTATGTATGTACGTATGTATGTATGTGTGTGTGTGTAAACAACTGTAATTTCATTCAGAAGAATATCATAACTTGTTCGTTTTCTTGAACATCTCGGATGTGTCCCTCCAGTCCTACCGGGGACTCACGATCTTGTGTCTAGATAACCGTAAAGTTTCGCGGTAAGTGTTACAGTATTTTCTGCTGAACCTTTGGATGTCCCCTCACTTATTCTTTTCCACACTCCCTGCAAGTAAATATGGCGTATAATGCATAGCTAACGACTTCCCACTTCTTCTGGTTTTTGCGATGATTTGTAAAACCGGCTTTATTTTAGACAGACACGACCATACTGCTTACTTTTAAATTGGGCCATGCGCTGGCAGCATATATGCATACATACATACATACATACATACATATATACCTACCTCCATATATATGTATATATATATATATATATATATATATATATATATATATATATATATAATACACACAGACAGACAGACACATACACACATATATATATATTTGCATATACATACAGACATATATATATATATATATATACATCTATATACATACACACATATATATATATACATCTGTATATATACATATGTATATATATATGATATAAAATATACGTATGTCCATACATTTGCATAGTCACCCACATATATGTACGATAGTAACATTGTAACGTCATGATGTTGACGATGTCAATGATGGTGATGACGATGATGACGGCAATGATGATGAGGTTGCTGCTGCTGATGATGTTTATTTGGGATGGTTTCATAACGATGTTATGCCGACGACAGGTTTAATGATGACGTGGATGAAGATGTTTAAGACAACACAGTGGTGTCAGCGACAGAAGGGTGGTGTTGGTGGTGGTGGCGATGGTGGCGATGGTGGATTGTTCAGAGGCTTTTGTCACACACTGAATGAGGTTGCTCGCGGCAAAGAAACTCACGGATTGTCGCAGTGAAGCATTGTACGGCGACGCCATCTTGTTTCCATCGACGCCATGTTGTCGCTATCTTTTCAACTCACACCTGATCAGTGTGAAGAGGAGATAATTTTCTAAAAGAGCCAGATCCACACACAAACACACACACACACACACACACACACACACACACACACACACACACACACACACA
>NC_069005.1:33690430-33691520 GCF_001194135.2 Octopus bimaculoides
TATATATATATATATATATATATATATGTTTATATATATGTTTAACTGTTGCACACATATACATAATCACATGTTCTTAAACCCACGTTCATTTTCAGTTCGTTAGTTTCTCTTCCCATGTCCAACGCTTCATTTCATTCTGGCTTTTTATTTCGTTCAATTAATTAAAATATACATACATGCACGCACACATATACACACTTATATATTGCTCTATACACACATACACATGTATATATATACATATCTCTGTTTGTATGTATATATATATGTATATATACGTTTAAATGAAACTGTTCATGTTTGTGTATAGATGCATATATACATAAATGAAAACATGCATATATATGTATATACACGAATATATGCGTGTATATATACATATATATATAGTGTGTGAGAGAGAGAGACAGAGAGACAGAGAGATATTGTGTTTTAATGTAAATTTACTGCTTCCCTCGTTTGCGTCTTGTTTTATCATTTCTTTCTTTCTTTCCTTCTTTCAACTTCGTTTGCTTTTGCAGAATCTATTTAATCTACAATATGTACGTACATCTATGCGTGCATGTGTGACTTGATATTTATATATATTTACATATGTGTGTGTGTGTGTGTCTGAATTTAGGTAACTATGTGCTTGTTTGTGCCAATATGCGTATGCTTGAATCTGTGCACATACATGTGTGTGCGTATTTGTATACGCATGCGTGTATATATATATACATATAGATGAATGGATGACTTCTTATTAGGAGAAAGTTTATATGCACCTAAGTCTAAATTAAAGGAGTAAAAATAAACAGATATATATAAATATATACGCATGTATCATATATATGTATATATACATATACACACATATATACATACTTACACGCACACACACCGACACTGACACACCGACACACCGACACACACACACACACACACACACACACACACACACACACACACACATATATATAAACGTATTTATATACACGCTTGCATTGATAAATTGTCCCTCTATTTCAATCTGCCTGTCTCTGCCTGTCTCTCTCTATCTGTCCGTTTTGCTTCTCTCTCTCTCTCTCCCCGTCCCTTTGCATCC
>NC_069005.1:33691646-33694594 GCF_001194135.2 Octopus bimaculoides
TAAACACCCCCTCCCACTCTCCAACACCCATACCCACTCCAAACTCCAACCAATCATCTTACTTCATCTCTTCAATAATTTTCTATTTACTCATCTCTATTGTTGTTCTTCTTGTTTCTGTTTCATTTTTCTTCTTCCCATTACGTTCCACGCTCTCTCTTTGTCTCTCTACCTCACATTCTCACTTACATGTCATCCATCCATCCATCCATCCTTACATCTTACTCTGTCTCTGTCTCTGTCTGTCTCTCTTGCTCGGTCTTTCTGACTGTCTGTCTCTCTGTCTATTGGTTGATCTACCTACGTGCCTACATATCTATCTATCTATCTATCTCTCTGTCTGTCCGTCCGTCCGTCCGCCTGTCTGTCTGTCTGTCTGTCTGTCTGTCTGTCTGTCTATCTGTCTGTCTATCTATCTTTCTGTTTCTCTGTCTCTTTCTGTCTGTCCGTCTGTCCGTCTGTCTCTTCTGCCTGCCTGTCTGCCTGTCTGTCTGTCTGTCTGTCTGTATCTAGCAATTACCCTAACACAACAAAATAAAGCAACAAAGAAAAAAAAATGCAAAAAGATATAAAAAGAATTCGTTTCAATTACAATCTAAGGAGAAATTTATAAATCCACCAATTCCCTACACTACTACACCCTACTACTACTACTACTACTACTACTACTACTACTACTACTACTACTACTACTACTACTACTACTACTACTACACGTTGTTGTTGCTAAATATTTTTTCAATGCAATTTCAAACTGTTCCATAACTAGTTATGCCAAACCTTCATTTTGGCGATTTGACAAACTACTCCAGTCTCACTTTTCTATGCATCTTATTTCATTTGGCCATTACATGTGTGTGTTATTTTGTCCACTCAAGCTTAAATTCATACAAACATTCGCACGCTATTATTTATTCATTTGTATTTAGTGTGTATGTATATGTGTCTCTATAGCTGTATGTCTACATCCATATCTATATATATATATATATATACATATATATGTAACTAGGTATGTATGTGTGCATATGTGTTGATATATATATATATCTACGTATACATGTGTTTTATGCATGTGCATATGTACGTAGGTGTGTCTTAGGTAAGTCTGTATGCTTGCACGTATGTGTTTATATATATATATATATATATATATATGAAGAATGATATCTTAGTTTTTTTCTCTCAAGCTATTCAAGATGAAAATTACAATTGTGTGTACTTAGAAATCTTAATAGACAAACATACACGCCCACACCTACAAATACAGGCAGACATCGATTCACACACAAATATCTATCTATCCATCTATCTATGTATCAATCTATCTATCTATATAGATAGATTGTGTGTTTGTTGGTTGTTTTCTTTGATTGGGTTCCTGTTTTGGCAAGGGATGATTTTCTGTTTCTAATACACACACACACACACACACACACACACACACACATACACGCGCACACATACACACACGCATGCAGACACACATGCACACACACACATGCATGAGTATATACGTACGTAGAAACGTTTATGCATACGAACATATATATATATATATTTATTTATATATGTATGTATGTACGTATGTGTGTGTGCGTGCGTGTATGTATGTCCGTAAATATACTTGCATGTATATATATATGAATACATGAATATATACGCGTATATATGTCTGTACGTATATATCTATATTTACGCATATATACATACATTAACGAACAGGCACATACATACAAATACGCAAAAGAGCGTGTTTTAAATTCGATATTCGGTTCGGCTAAACTATATTTGATATTTAAAACGCTAATAGTGTTTAGACCGTCCTCCAGATGGCAGCATGGTATTGCAAATGACAGCATAATTGTATTGTTTTTGTTTTTGCTGTTATTGTTGCTAATGTTGTGTACCCCATGTGAACCCACAAGTGCAGATTTGTGGGAAAGGCTTTCCAAACATGACCATCGCATCTTAGTTTCGTTAATACTTCAGTCAGATTAAATTCTGGCGTAGATCGATTTAAAAGAAACGGCCTAATGCTGTTTGAAGGAGGTTAGCCTTCTAACTAATATGAGGTGCGTCTAATAATATAGATTCTATTCAGAAGATCGGGTGGGGGCACTTCCGGACCCTCAACAGGCGACTAGGTGGGCCTATCAGCAGCTGCGGACCATCATAGGAGACCTAACAAAGTGTTCACTCCAACAACTTCGGACTGGAGTGCGCTCTGAATAGCCTCGTCGATGACAGAATACTACGCAGGCAACCATCTTATGTTGGTGCGCTTTCTGCTGCAGGTGGAAATAGTGTTCGCCAGATATGGTATTCCTGACACCATTGGGTCTGATAAGGGAACTCAATTTATCTATCTATCTATCTATCTATCTATCTATCTATGTAAACAACTGGCTTCGTTCAGTTTCCGTCCACCAAATCCACTCAGAAGGCTTTGTTCGGCCCAAGGCTATCGTAGAAGATACTTGCCCTAAGTTCTACGCAGTGGGACTGAACCAGAAACCTTGTGGTTGGGAAGCAAACTTTTTACCGCACAACCATGGTATATGCGTATATACATGTGTGTATATTTATATGTATGTACATATATCTATATATACATACGTATACATACACAGATATATATATATATGCATACATGTATATGTATAAATATAAATATATATATGTATATGTATACATATATGCATGTGTGTATGCGTGTATATATACATATATATATATACATATATATATATGCATATATATATAAATATATATATACATACATATATATACATACATATATATATCTATATATCTATATATTTATATCTATCTATCTATCTATCTATCTATCTATCTATATCTATCTATCTATCTATCTATCTATCTATCTATCTATCTATCTATCTATCTATCTATCTATCTATCTATCTATCTATCTATATATA
>NC_069005.1:33694741-33696048 GCF_001194135.2 Octopus bimaculoides
TGGTGGTGGTGTAGTGCTGCTGGTGGTGTAGTGCTGGTGGTGGTGTAGTGTTGTTGGTGGTGTAGTGCTGGTGGTGGTGTAGTGCTGCTGGTGGTGTAGTGCTGGTGGTAGTTGTAATGGCATTGGTCGAAGTGCTCGTGGGTCGTTGATATCATTGTCTCTGTAACAGACTTGGCTTGTGACAATGTCTGCTGTAGTCTTAGTCTCGATCGTTATCGTATTTCCAAGTTGTCTAGACCGCCATCTTAGTTACATAACATCACTATACATTAGCCCCAAATAGTAAAAACAAGCTATAAGTTTGAGTAAAAAGTAAGCAACGTTTTAAGACATGAAATTTTTCACCTATGTATCTATCTATCTATCTATCTATTTGCCTGTCTGCTTGTCTGTCTGTCTTTCTGTCTGTGCCTTGGTAGATGGATAGATAGACAGATCTATTACATTTTCTCTTGTATGCATACATACACACATATACACATACACATGTACATAACACATGAATATATTTATCAATTTATATGTCCACACATCCACACATCCTCACCAGCACGCGCGCACACACACGTACATACACACACACATGCATACATATTTCTGGGTATTGCGTAAGAATGGTTACAGTCGAGTGGCTGAAGTCATTAAGACTGACTATGAGTTTTATATGAACGTAAATATATATGAGTGTGTGTATATGTGTGTGTGTTTCTTCCCCCAATATCCACAACACATTTAATATATACGGCTTAACCATTTTATTTCTTGGAACCAATCATCTCAATGTAACATAAAATTAAATTTATCGCAGAAAATGGTTTCAAGAACATAAAATAACCGCGGAAGAAACACGTCTTAAGTCTCCTTGTCAGTTAATTGAAAAGGTACTTGAAGTTGTTTTTACACGAATTTAAGGAGCTTGTGGGAGTTTTAATCCGAGAAACCGTGCTGCAGTTTCAGTGATTATTGCCAATAAAATGTCTGCAAAGCGTTTGGACAAAACGACCTCTGGTGAGTGTTTGGATAAAATCCCTTCCGGTTATCAACATTTCGTCAGTCGTTACTTTCCGAGTTCAAAATCGGCCGACGTCGACTTTGTCTTTTATCCTTTTCGGGGTTGATAAATTAAGTACCGGTTGCGTACTGAGGTCGATCTAATTGACTGGCCCTTTCCCGCCAAATTTCAGGCCTTGTGCCTATAGTAGAAAGGATTCCACTCGTCGCTTGTTTTGTATTGTCCCTATAAGTTTTTGTGTTCGGCACTTGTGGTCAACAAAGAAAGGATTATTATTATTATTATTATTATTATT
>NC_069005.1:33697652-33699850 GCF_001194135.2 Octopus bimaculoides
ATATGCATGCGTACATATGTAGATGTTTTTTGCGTGTTGGTTTTAAGAGTCAGCGTTCGAGAACCGTTCCTTTCGGACCAGGGCTGATCGGAAAGGAGGTGACTGTATTTTCAATCCTCACCCTATTAACATAAGGTGCTGTTAGAAAAAGTAAAAGTGTTGAATAGAACTTCTTTGATGAAAGGAGAAAAGAAAAACAAAAATACCCTCCAAAAACAAGGAGTGAACTTGGCTATGGAGGTACGAAACTTAACGCAGGCTGAGAACATGTTACTGGGGGATCAACAATGCTAGGGAGAGGGAACAAATGGAGAAGCCCTTATGTAATTGGCCGGTTTAGCAGGGATATAACCCAACTTTCCTTCGAAACCAGCCATCTTCTGTTCTATAACATCATATAATTCTCCATGTGAGATGATCAAAGCTGGGAAAGTTCTTGTTCATAAGTCTGTTTCCCCAGGGCTAAACAAGAACAACAGCAGCGACAAGAACAACAACAACAAACAAGGAAATGGCAATGAAACAATAACGTTTACCATTTCTCTGCTCTTCTGCCAGATTTCAATAAGTCTTGATCACCAATTGATGGATAAGTTCGATTAAGAAAAAAACAAACAAAAAAAATAACCCAGAAAATAATCATAAAAACGGTTTTGGTGGTGTGTGTATGTGTATGTAAGTGATAGAGTGTGCATGAATTTATGTGTGCGCGGTTGTGTGTGTGTGTGTGTGTGTGTGCCTGTGCGTGTTGAATGGCAATTATTTTATAAGAGGAATCGGCTCTAAGAGAAAACAATGTTCGATTTATGCATATATGTGTGTGTGTGAGTGTGTTTGTGTATGTGTGCGTGTTTGTGTGTGCATGTGTGCATCTACATGTATGTATATGCACATAGAATATAGACACACCGTTGGATACAGAAATGCACAGAATATATACATGTGTGTACGTAAATATGTGTGTGTGTCTGTGTGTGTGTGTGTATATCCCTCTCTCGTTATCATTCTCTCGTTCTCTCTCTCTGTCTATATGTATATACATATATATATATATACATATATGTATATATAGATGCATACTTACCAACACGCACACACATCTAATTTCCGGAATTTTCTAATTTCCGGCTATTGTCAGTTCCCAAGGGGGTGAATTTGCGAGGTGCGAACTGTCTATATCTACTCGTGTGTGTTTATTTACATACTTACGTACGTACGTACGTACGCATATATGCATGTGTGTGTGTGTGTGTGTGTGTGTGTGTGTGTGTGTGTGTGTGTGTGTGTGTGTGTGTGTGTGTGTGTAAAATGCAATCACTGCACTAAAACCCGGTATTTTAAGCAGTAGACGTCGGTGGTGGATGCGGGTCGGGAGGGAGACAATGAAAATATAGAAAACCGGAGTCAGTTGAGTATGAAAGACGAGAGTTATCTGTCATGGCGGATATCGGAAATACACGCACCGAAACAAACACACACACACGCACACATTTATATACGGGTATATGTATGTATGTATGTATGTATATATACACCTAGGTATTCTGGAAAATCTATGGGAGAGCTATGAGAGATGACTGATGTAGACGTGTTGTTCTGACTCTTAAATACACGCATATACCTACATGTGTATAGTCTCTCTCTCATCTCTGTCTCTGTCTCTGTCTGTCTGTCTGTCTGTCTCTCACACACACACACACACGAACTGAGTCATGTAGTAACATTGTAATACCAAATATCAGCGTTAAATGAATCAAGAAACAGATAATTGGAACCAGGATATACATGTGTGTGCATGTATGTGTGTGTGAGGGACTTTGTGTGTGTGCTTGTGTGTGTGTGTGCGCGTGAAATAAAGAGATATAGAGAAAAGGACGGAAAGAGAGTGTAAGGCCATATTGGGCAATTACAACCGTACATTTACATGTACGGCAACAACAATAACAACAACAACAGCAGCAGCAAGTAAGATCACACTATTAAGGAGAATATTAGAAGTAGCAGGAGCAGCAGGAGCAGCAACGACAAGCACAACACTAATGACAACAAATAGAATAATAATGGCGACGTTAATATTATTAAGAGATAAAGAAGAGCAATTAGTAGAGCAGGAAGGAATTCTTACGTAAAGGGAGGGGCAGTAGCGGCAGTAGTAGCACCACTACATCCACCACTACCTCCACCACTACCTCCACCAC
>NC_069005.1:33700559-33704071 GCF_001194135.2 Octopus bimaculoides
TATATATATATATATCGGCATGTATAAAATTATATATACATGGGGACATCGTATATACAATTTGTAAGCGGAATGATAAATTCTTCACTGATGCCGTCCAAATTTTAGAACGAATTCACATATTGATAATCAGAATTATGATAAAACGCCACAATGATACAGAGGGCCCATACAAACACTCATACATACACATATGCACCCAGTCACCATCATCATCATTATCAGCAGCAGCAGTAGCAGCTTCAGCGGCAGCGGTTGGAGCATCAGTCACAGCAGTACATCGCCGCCGCTGCCGCCGCAAATGGATATTGTAAGAAGAGAGGCTACGAAGTGATGGACGGACGCCAAGTGTTGCTTTGAGGAAGGTTCGGTTCGATCCCTTGATTTCTCTGCCACTCCGTGATTAGCTGAAGTGTCTGAGGAATCATGAGAGCGAACCAATCACAAGTCTTCAGCAGTCACACACGCACGCACCCACGCACCTCCCTCGCCACCGACGCCACCACCACCACCACTACCACCACCACCACTACTACACAGGAAGATTAGTAAGAAGATGGTCGGGAGGAGGGAACGACGAACGACGGTGGTGGTGGAGTTGAAAACTAAAACATGTGGTCATCGACGTTGTCTTCCGTTGTCATCATCATCACCATCATCATCATCACCACCATCATCATCATCATCATCATCATCACCATCATCATCATCATCATCATCATCATCATAATGATCGTCACTAACAGCCACTCCATGATATTTGTTGCAACATCATCACCACCACCATTAAGATTAGCACCGTAGCCACAATCGCCTCCACCACTTATATCACCAATACCAACCACAGCCACCACCATCACTGCCACAATCATCTCCCACCTCCACCACTACCAATACCGATTGACTATGATTTATTCACTTTCCAAAATATGTCTTTAGTCTTTGTGACTTTTTTCGTGTTGTTACAACTTGGTGACAGTTTGTTGATGTCATAAACATGTGACATCTCTTTCAAGCCGTAACTCTGAGTTTTTTTTTTTGTTTTTTTTTTAGTTATCATAAATTTGTGACATTTTGTTAGACTAATATATTTGTGAGTTCTTGAAATCATAAACTTGTTACTTTTTGTTGGTATCATAAATTTGTGACATATCTCTCAAGTCGTAAATCTGAGACGTTTTTCTTATGTATCATAAATTTGTGACATTTTGTAAGTTTTTGAAATCATAAACTTGTTACTTTTTGTTGGCGTCATACATTTGTGACATTTCTGAAATGGTAAATATATATATTTTTTTCTCGAAGCATTATAAGCAGAAATGACAATCCAAATTAAATTAATATTGATATTTAGTTACATATGTCTGCGAGGTTGCTTACTTAAACGTATTAGAGTGTTATCCGTCAAAAGACGGATAACTTTTGGGAAGAATACTTTTGTTACAAATGGTAATATCAAGAAATATGGCATAATTTACATTACTTACATTATTTACATTGGACGGATATGTGTCCTCATCTTGTTTGTTGTTACCACAACGTTTCGGCAGATTTACTATCCGGCCGTCATCAGGTGTCCTGCAAGAATTTTGAACCCAGTCCTGGGTTCTCATTCCAAAGGTATTTTTTGCTGATATTATTATTATTATTACTATTATTATTATTATTATTATTATTATTATTATTATTATTATTATTATTATTATTATTATTATTTATTTATTTATTTATTTATTTATTTATTTCTTGAATAAATAATAAAAATTGTTATTATTTATTCCTTAAATAAATAATAATGACGTCTGACTCGTCAATGGTATTTCTCTTCATGGCGTACATTGATAGACCAGATCTTCTCTATATTCAACGATAATATATATTGCGTGAAATATCTTTTCATATATTTCTCCATTCTGTTGTGTATGTATCAATTTGTGTTTGTGTGTATGTCTTTTGTGTGTTGTGTGTGTTTAGGTGTGTGTGCGTTTGTGTGCAAGTGTTTGTGTGTGAATTAGTATGTGTCTGGAGAATATATCATACGAAACTAGTTCGGTGAAAGATAATTAATTATAAAGTTACTTTCCAACGGAAGCAGTCTCCACGCGATGAAATACTGTATTTTTCCTGTGAAGTTAAGTGTTATTTCAATTAGAATTTAATTTATGCATTATTAAAGCAGGTGTTGTGTTTTGTCATTAAACAGGCGTCACGTGTTGTTAATAAGGCAATAGTTATGTGCCCCTAGACAGGAGTTAGATGCTGGTATTATGGCAGAACATATGTGTTGTTAAGGCAGGATGCAGGTGTTGTTATTGTGATAAAAATCACGTGATGCTAAGCCAGGAAATTTTCGTTGTTGTGGAGGCGTTCTCATAGGAAAAAAACCAGGGAGGCGGAATGAGGGAGGGACCCATACTACATGGGTTGCGTCAGTAATCCAAACAACCATCACGTACGAATCTTGGCCTCCAATGTGAAGTGGACAACGGCGAAAACGACAAACAAGGGAGTTTGCCATGAGGTTATCAGAAAGTATCGGGACAGTTGCTATAGTAACGAAGCTAAAGTACTCAGAGTAAAGCCGTTTGTCACAGATTGACCTTGAATTCTGTGGAGCATGAACAGTCAGTAAGACCGTTCTTACATCCGTTGTTTACAAGCAATGTTTGGAAGTAAAGTGTGTAGCGTGTAGTCGTCTCAGAAATATGATGAGCGCGTTTCAGCTGTGCTGGGTCTCGTTGATTGTGTCGTGGAAAACGAAAATCTTTTAAAACCCGTTTTAAAAAGTGCCGAATTCTGAGTCTATGGTTATGACCCCAAAACCAAGGCTCAGATTTCAAGATGCCGAGGAAATCCAAGAGAATACCGTGAAGTAGCTGCTCAGTATCCCAAGAAAGAAGCTTCAGGATGCTTCCATCAATTGAAACGACGATGAATAAAGCGTGAGGCTTCAGAAGGGAGCAGCTTCGAAGGAGATAAAATGGCGAATTCACATGTGTTATAGTTTCTCTTTTTATTGCACCAATTGCGATAGTTTTTGATCAGACCTCATGTATATATATACTTGTTCATTGTCTAGCACTGATTAATAAGATCAAGAAGGATCTTGAATCGATATCTAATCCTCATATATGAATAGATGACGTCTGCTGCCTTTGGAATTGTGATTGCTTGACGATCGCCATGTTGGTCGTCTGTTAAAGTTGAGAATGATCGACTCCTGTTGGCGATTCTGTAGATTAACTGTCCGGAGCCGGTTCAAGTCATCCCGAATGAATGCCGACGTAGGTTCAAGTGAGTGCAGTTCTTATATTCAGGGCCAACGAAAAGGAAGAACGAATTTAGAAGAGATTTATACACACACAGTCCTTGGTCAGAACACACACACACACACACACACACACACACACACACACATACACACAAACACACACACAAAACACACACACGCACACACGCACTCACAAACATATACATACATATACATACATACATAAATACACACACACACA
>NC_069005.1:33704277-33709277 GCF_001194135.2 Octopus bimaculoides
ATATATATATATATATATATATATATATATATATATATATATATACATGTACAGTCCCTGCTAAGTATAAACATACACACATATGTAGATATTGTACAGTATACACACATCACATACAGACACGTACGCACAGATACGTATATACAACACAAATCCCTTGCTCATCACACATCCACATAAATATATATATTTATATATATATATATATATACACAATCCTTGGTCAACATTTCCATAGCAATTCTGTGAGCATCTAAACATGCGCACCTTTTTCGTAGCTCTGAAATTTTCTGTTAAGTCCAACATCAGACAGTGCCGCTAAAAAGGTGCCCCTGTCTAGAAAAGACGATATAAGTACATTCATTCTTACAGACTCCCCAAACCCAGCACATCCCATTCCATTCTTACCCCCCTGCTCAATCGAAAATCCCGCTTCACTTTTCACCATGTGCCACGTAGTATACGTTAAAACTGGGAGGAACAAAATGACCAGAAACATGTCCAGGACTACAAAATTAAAACCATTGATACATTCTATTTGAAACGAAAGACTCTAAACAAGGCAAGTGAAGGAAAGAGTTAAGAACTTGTATGTGTAACGGCCTGTATGCCTCTCCCTTAACTCAAACCGTATCAAACCGCGTTAAGTAGTCATGAAATGGCTCACGTATCAATATCTTTATATAATTTGTCTTTTTTCATTTCCTCGTCTTGTCAGATCAGTGTTGTCTAAAATATATATTCTCTCACCTTTTTTTTTAATGATTTTCTCTTGACAGTTTGTACTATAAATGTCTCCCTTGATTCCTTGTTTTCTTTAGCTAAAGTTCTGCCATTTTTGTTAACTT
This sequence comes from Octopus bimaculoides, assembly GCF_001194135.2. NCBI lineage: Eukaryota > Metazoa > Mollusca > Cephalopoda > Octopoda > Octopodidae > Octopus > Octopus bimaculoides. The sequence goes on from NC_069005.1 coordinate 33,705,126, forward strand.
GTTCCCATCAGCAGATAAACTACGGTTTCGGCTCTTTGGTGCTCACGCTGGAATTTCACATTAATTCTCCGAGACTGTCACTGAACTTACAATACACAACTATTAGCCTCAAACTAGCCTCAGAATGTGTTAGAAACTGCAGCCGAATTTCCCTCAAAGTAAAATATATCTTTTAAAGAAAATCGTAAGGTAATTCTTGGTGCGCTTCTCATACACATACACACAAAATATATAAAACTATTGACATACACACATGCATAGATACATATATACATCGATACAATACCCAAGATACACTTTCGGTTTTGCACCTATTATTGTTGGAACAACAGGATGTATAACAAACCCACCTGGAGCAAAATGTGGCTGAATTCGGGGAGAGAAAGCCACTCTTTAATACATACACTACAAATGATCACGATATCTGGGAGAAGAAAGGGCTGCAAGACCTGCATAAGATAGAAGCGTGATTAACAAAATACGATGTTTTCCTTCACAAGCAGGAAGACGTGTGCAAATTAAGTTTAAATTTAGAAAAAGAAACAGCAAACCTACCTACATAAATACACACGCACACACACACACATGCTTGTGAGTGGGTGTGTTGAAAATTAATGTCTCTCTCTGTTGCTACTCAGAGTATCTCACTACATTGGTCAATCCTTCAGGAATTGTAGAGAGGCATTCAATGAGTAGTGAACAAAATCGTAGTTTTGATAAGAATGAAGAATGTGTGAAAGCACTTTAAAACGTCTACGCAGTAACGTCTTTCAAATTCACTTAGAAATTGTAACACGTGTGTGTGTGTATATATATATATACGTCAACACTCATATACATGTGTGTTTGTATACGTGTGTTTATGTTTTGCAAGACGGATATAAAGTTTTAGCGAAAACTTCGTGCATTGTCGTTCAGTATTTCAGCTATTAAGTTGACACCTTTGTGTATATAACGGATGATTAATGTTTACAAATACAGAAGCCTACACACACATACACATTCATATATACAAGTAATGCATATACATATGTACGTATATATATATATATATATATATATGTGTGCGTGTGTGTGTGTGTGTGTGTGCATTTATATGTGTGTTTTTATGCATATATGTAAAATTTGTATATATTTTAAATATATTTTACATGTAGTTTCAAAGTTTGCATGAATCGAAGAGAAATACAAAAATACAAAAATAAAATAAAATACATACAATGAGAATCTAATGGAAAACTTAAAAAACAAACACAATGAAATAAAATAAATAAATGTATATATACATACGTTAACGAATACAAAAAAAAATATAACATGGATATGTGAAAAGGAGGAATTTGTTGCTTGCTTGGAAGAAGAAAAGAGAAAAAATAAATCAATAGACCTTTAACTAAAACTAATGCGATTCTAGGGGAAAATGCCTGATGCGAAATGTTGATAAGAATACGGTTGAGATATCTGTCTGGAGGCATGTCAATGTAAGTGCATAGGTGATTGATAAGTTACTTACATAGAAGTCTGGCAGGAATTGTTGGAGCGGCAAAAAATAATTAAAAGAGTTAACAAAAAAAGAAAGGAAAAATATGTAATGCTTTGTGAGTGTGAAGTTGGGGTGATGGTGATGGTGGTGGTGGTGGTTGTATTAGTGGTGGTTGTGCTGGTGATTGTGTTGTTGGTGATGTCGGTGGTGGGATGTTTACGGAGAGGAGGAGCGACCAGCTATTAATTTTGAAATAATGGGGGTGTGTCTTGGGACGTTTACACACTCACGCACACGCACACAATCATTCATACATATATGTATATTACATATGCAGATTCGCAACATGCATACATACGTTTATACATAAGTATGTGCATTCATTATATACACAGTATCTTGCCATATATATATATATATATATTAGTAAATATTCTAACTTTTCAATGATGTTATACATAATTTCATTTGTAACTTTACAGAAATAAATTATTCGTTAGATGAATGTGTACATCATGATCATCATCGCCACCAATATCGAGGAAGTCACAGTTTGGTAAACTAATTTATTAAATGGCTCTCCGTCGGTTCCGACGACGAGTTTTCCAGTTGATCCGATCAACGGAACAACCAGCTCGTGATATCAACGTGCAAGAGGCCGAGCACTCCGGAGACACGCGTTTCTTTAACGTAGTTCTCAGCGAGATTCAGTGACAAGGCTGTCGCCTTTGAATTACAGGTACTACTCATTTTTGCCGGCTGAGTGGAATGGAGCAATATCAAACAGAGTGTCTCGCTGAACGACACAACACGTCGCCGGGAACCGAATTCACGACCTTACGATTGTGAGAAGAATATACCTAGCCACAAAGCCACGCCCCTTCCCTAATTCATTTATCTATTGACTAATTATAAAGTTAATTGTTGATTAAAGAGAATCGAAATAGGATGCGTGTGAGTAGGGGTTCGGGTTCGGTACGTAAGCATAGATTATGCAAGATGAATCGGTTAGGAGGCTCAATATAGACAAAAGAGAAATCAAATTTGTGGTTTTTCTCTTTGTAATGTGTTTGGCAGTTCTTCCTGTTGTGTTTAACGTAGCTGTAATTTATATTTGTAGATTGGGGCGTGTGTGAGTGCGTGTTTGAGTTTTGTGCATACATATATCTGTACATATGTGTGTGTGTGTGTATATATATGTGTGTGTGTGTCTATTATATGAGTGTACATATATAATATATGTAAATATATGTTTGAGCATATATATATGTACATAATGTATATGTAAATGTCTCTCAATCTCTCCCTTCTCTCTCTCTCCCTCTCTCCATATATATATGTATATATGTATATATATATATATTATCTACCATACACAGTTTACAAAAGACATTTATCTCTCACTAGATGGAATACTTTTTTCGTTGATCCTACCTACAACGTAACAATAAGCTGTGTATATAAAAGCATATGTGTGCTTCTAGATTGATATTCAAGATGGCATGGTATGATTCTGGGGGGATTTAGCTATAAGTTTTAACACGTCAACGCATCAATTTTCCCTGGCTTTGTTTTAATATTCTACCACTATATATCATTGTATTCCTATGGATCCACTTTCCTGATTTATTTAGCTGCTCTATCCACACTTTATCTATCTATCTATCTATCTATCTATCTATCTATCTATCTATCTATCTATCTATCTATCTATCTATCAAAAGATATATATTTATAAAACATATCTGTCGGTATATATACACACGCACACACATCCATATAAATGTGAGAGTTTATCTTCATGTTTAAGCCAGTGTCTGCGTATACTTCGTGCCGTAACATAATCGAAAAGAGCATTTTTATATTCGTTTTTTGTGTATTCGCTTGTTTATTAATTTACGCATTATTTTTTTTTTTTGCTATTTCGTTTATTTAATTATGCATCTATTTCTTTCTTCAAAATTATTCATTATATTAATTAGTGCTTGTATATATTTAAAATATTAGCTTGTAAGAACTTAAGGTTGTGACGTAAGTCTGTATTCATCTCATACCATTCAAAGTTGTTTTGTTAAATGTCCCCTCAAATCCACCGTGGTCGACTTTGCCTTTCATTCCCTCGGGGTCAATAAAATAAGTACCAGTTGAGCATTGGGGGTTGATGTACTCAAACTACGCCGTCTCTCGGACTTGCTGACCTTGTAGCAAAATTTCAAATCCTTATTATTACGACCTCCACCGTTTTACATGCCGCTAATAGAATATTCGTGCAGAAATACAAAAATGGTTGCACGGCGTCTTCATTTTTACAAGACGCCATTTTGTCGGTTGAGCCATAGAATAAGAAGGAATGAAACGATTGAAGGAGTAAGTAAAGGAGTTTGCTGGTTTTGCGTAGACCCAGGTTTGAGCCAGCAGACTGAGGATCAAATGTTTTCCAGCAATGTTCAGCTATTTTTTGTTTTGCAGCATAGTCTATCTAGGAGTATGGTGTCTCGTTCATCCTTCCTTCCGAAGTGTGTTATTTGATCGAGATTTGGTTACTATTTCTTGGGCGACGAAGATTTCCTCAATTGCGGTGGGAAACTTAAAAAGAAATAAAAGAAATACGATATGAAAGAATTGGAAGAATAAAAGAAAATTAAAATTTATGAGATGAGTCAGAGAAT
>NC_069005.1:33711075-33713018 GCF_001194135.2 Octopus bimaculoides
GATGGAGGTAATGACGAATCGTAACAGTTCGGTTCCAATTTAGAATATGTCAATTCTTACAGCAGAACCACAAAACATTGTAGCCTCTTCTTTTAACGCTTCTTGAAGCCGCCCACAAAATAATTACTAAACGATATTTGCTGTCTAAATGGAAGAACGGAAATAAATGACCTCTGTAACTGAAGCTATTTCCCGACATATTCCAGGAGACGTCACAGTTCTACAAGAATAATAACCAGAATTAGTAGGCACAATGTTGGTCTCAATTTTTCATGAACCAAAAGAACGAGGTTCAATTCCCTTTTACTCTTTTTTTTTGTTGTTTCATTACCACAAGAAATATTTGGTTCAATATTCGATTTAAAGTTTAACAAGGGAAAAAAGAAATGGAATATTTTCTGTAATTCTTTAACCCTTTCACTGTGAGATTAAAATTCGTAGATATCCCTGTAATGATGTTAAAAAAATACACACACACACATATATATATATATAGAGAGAGAGAGAGAGAATTGGAATTTCCTGCAAGTCACGTTGTCTTAATAAACTTGACTTGTCTCAACGAAAGTAGTTTTAAATATTCCTTCACGAAAGATAGACTGGTTTATAACATTGAGTGGATATATGAGATTTCCGTTGTAAAAGGGTTTAGGTGAGAGAAACCGAATGGAGAGTTGGGGATCCTTTTAGCAAGATCACCTATAAAAAGGTGATGCCCACTTCAAACCACTAGCAGGGTAAAAAAAGAATGTTACCTTCATTCATAGACGATAATTTCGTTGAAAGTATTGTGTCAAACACAGTTCAATGAACCAATCAGCGATTTCGTTCCAAAGAGGTGTTTGTCCACTCGATTTCTGGAGGGTTCTAACTTATCTCCTGTCGCAGCTTCTAGAAGATTCTCTCTCTCTCTCACACACACATACTCTGTATTAAAAGATATCTACCGGAAAGATTATATGTAAGGTGTACGTTTGTAGAATTTTTGAGATAAAGCATCGATATGGAATATAGAGCTATGAAAGCATTAATCCTTGTATAATCAAATTTCTCATATCGTAACTTTACAAAATGGCGCTGGCTTTGAATGGCTGCAACTGTTATTATTGCAGCCCGTCTCCTGTGTTGCGACTTATTGATGCTGGTTACAGTTTTCGCCTGCAGCGGATTTAGTTGAAGACTAGTCACTAATTGAAACTATGTTGTACTACAAATAATTATCTTTAGACGTGTGATCAGTATTTCACTGTATATTGCACCAACAGCTGTAATATTTATATAGGAAGTTCGAAGTAGACGTGTATGTTACTGTATTGTATATTTCTTCATGTGATTAGTGCTTGAATATATTTTTGTAATACTAGGGCAGCGAGTTAGCAAAATCGTTAGCACCTCCCACGAAATTGCTGGTCTCGTGCCAACATTTGCATCATCATCATCATCATCATCATCATCGTCGTCGTCGTCGTCAGCGAGCAAGATATTTAGCACGCTGGACAACATGCTTAGTGGCAGTCTTTCGGATTTACGTTCTGAGTTCAGATTCCGCCGATGTCGACTTTGTCTTTCGGGGGTCAATAACAGGGGTACCAGTTGAGCACTTCTTTCAGTTTCTGTCTACCAAATCCACTCACAAAGCTTTGGTCGCCCTGAGGCTATAGTAGAAGACACTTGCTGAAGGTGCCACACAGTGGGACTGAACCCAGGACCATGTGGTTGGTAAGCAAGCTACTTCCCACACAGCCACTCCTGCGCCTATAGCCACTCCTGCACCTATGAATCACTCCTGTACCTATGAATATATTTTCACATTTCTCCTGAAGCTGATTCTGACATCTTCAAAAGCCACAACTCAATCAAGATGTCTAAGGAATTCTCAGAAAGACTTCGGTTAACTTTTACTTGAAAAATAAAAATTTTGAACAAAAGAAAAAAAAAAATAC
>NC_069005.1:33713360-33716641 GCF_001194135.2 Octopus bimaculoides
GTACCTACTATATACACACACGTATATGTATATGTATGTGTGAGTGGGTATGTACCTTTGTTAGCATACATATGTATAAATTATATGCATATATATAATATATACATTTATGTAGGTACATGTTTTATAAAAAAATAAAAATATATTTTAATATATTACCTTTTATCTATCTATCTATCTATCTATCTATCTATCTATCTATCTATCTATCTATCAGTATATCGGTATATCAGTATATCAGTATATCGGTATATCTATCTTTATATGCATGTATATAGATTACATACGTTCCTTCAATCAACATGTATTCTTCGACCTCTTGGCATTTCATTAAAATCTCAGGTTTACTATTTTCCTGTCGGCATTTCTCTTAGACATGGTATACTGGCCAAAATCCGCCCTTCAGCGGATTTATTCATGCTTAAAATGCCTTTTCTTTTCGAAATAATTTCCCTACCTACTACTTAAATACGCATACACTCAGAGATGAACACATATACGCATATATCTTTATGTACATTTATGTACACACACACACACACACACACACACACACACACACACACACACACACACACACACACACACACACACACACACACATACATATGTGCCGTAAAAATAAACTATATATATATGTGCTAATTTTCTATCTATCTATCTATCTATCTATCTATCTATCTATCTATCTATCTATCTATCTATCTATCTATCTATCTACACTAAAATTCGATTAGAGCTCAGAATACGGCAGCGAAAGTTTATTTTACCAGAAGCAGATCAAATGAATTAGTTGACAGGAAAAATACAAGGACGAAAATGATACAGTAAATATTTCGAAGCGTGCTTGCGGGAAGTTATTAATTCAAATCTTTAATATAATAGAAGTCAGTGAATAAAATGAAAAGTTTCTCGGTTAAACACAAGCTACATCAATTCTTTGAACGGGACTAAAACATCATCGCGCTGCTTTGTTACATAGATTTAAGAATCACTGTTGATACCGACTTTAGAAGAGTTATTTCTTTTTAGATATTACTTTAAACGTGGACACAAAGTCTGCTCTTATCGAACACCTAATGAGAAATTATGTTATATCAATATGATTTGAACTCAACTGCGAATTATTCAACGAAATTTAATTTCTAATTTTATTAAACCTATCTCTTCACTATCCTCGGATGAAGACACATTTTAGTACTTATCATAATACGGCTTTATAAAATAGCGGCGTTTCAGAGAAAATACAATACATGGCCACTCAATCTATCAAAGCGTAAGAATAGATCTAGAAATATCCTGTCGTATAATACAAAATATTAGAAAGAATTTCTAAATTTAATTTCTTTTCACTTCACGATAGAAGCGAAGCTGAAGGTAATTATTCTAACTGTAAGAATTTTGTTTGTTCAATCAATCGCTTCAATGCCGAAACACTCTGCAAGAACAATCATTTAAAATCTCTTTGTGCCTGTAATTGTATTGCTTCGGACAACTGTCCACTTAATGTTGTCTTTCGAAATCATTGGTGAATTACGTTAAGGTAGATAGAGTGATGATCGTACTCTGTTTAAGAATTACATGGGATTTACTGAGAAACATTTCAAATTACGTTATTACCAACATAGATACTCCTTCAAACATCCGGAGAAAACTTATTCTATAAGTTGGTCCAAGAACATTTGGTCCTTGAAAGAATTCACTCATGGCGCTTTTTACAGGACGGGAACACACAAAGTTTGTTCTTCTTCGAAATTTGTTTTGTTACTACATTTAACTGAGAAACTTTTCAATTTTCGTTGCCGAGACTCACAGGCGTTTGAGGATTGGTCTCAACCACTAAGTATGTATAAACACACTCCTAAATATCTATGTTGTAATTTTCTTCCTTGTCTCCCTCCAAACATCAAATTTATTTGATCTTCTGGCAAAATGATTTTTCTCCCCAGCCATATTCTCATATTTACTCGACTCACCACGCTGCATTTGTTAATAAAGTCTTGACACGTTTGACTTATTTTCCTTACACTGGCTGGCTAAATAGTATATCCGCATATTACATTCTGCCGATCATTTTAAAAATATATATTCTAAAAATCTCCTTCACTCCATTCTTAACAACTTCTTTGTAAACTTTTTTTTTATATTCATATTCGTAAAGTGAAACAATGTCCTTTTATTAACGCCATTTTGCACATATCGTTGTATTGAATTTTCTTATTTTTCAATATTCCTATTTTCAATTATTTTCCCTGTTTTCTTTTCCCAACACCATAACCACATACTCACACATTTTGTTCACATTTTATATTTTGTATTTCTTGTATTTACTTGTGTATAAGGGTTATATGATCAACCAATCAGAACATTTTGCTCCAATAATATTAACCAATGGGAGTTTGTCCAAATATTCAGATAATTATACTTCATTTCCTCAAAACATTTAATATTTTCATCCGAAGATCGATCAGGACCGACAAAACAAGAAACTCAGAGTTATGAAGTTTCTGCTTCAAAAACTATGTATGTATGTATGTATACAAACATATATATATATATATAAATATATATATATATATATATATATATGTGTGTGTGTGTGTGTGTGTGTATGTGTGTATGTATTTATATTGTGTGTGTATGCATGTGTCGTTATTTTATAACAAGTGTACGCATGTATAATACTCTGTTTCTCAGTCGTCTCACACATATATACATATATTATAAATACATACATACATATATATATGTGTAAATATATATACATAAATGTATATTTATATGTCTATTCATATGTATATATATATATATATCTGTCTATATGTATACACATATATTCTGTAGGCAATTTTAAATTGAAATAGAGTTCTTTCTTTGTTTTTCTCTCTCACTCTCTTCTCTGTCTGTTTATCTCTTTCTCTCTCTCCCTCCTCTCTCTCTCTCACACACATACATCGACTCTCATTTGTCTGTCGAGCTTGTTTCATATTTTAATTTATCAATCTGTTTGTGGACCGGCCTAAACACATACTAATGTGTGTAATACATTTAAACACTCGCGCACGCACCACATACTGGCACATTCATACCTACACACACATAAATATATACACACATAAAGATGTGGACATATATACAAATATATATATATATATATATATATATATCTGCGTGTGCGTTTATTGATACGTTTATATGCATCGATATATGTACACAGATGTACACCCCTATATACATACATGCATACATACATAACGTATGCTTACATACCAACACACACA
>NC_069005.1:33717262-33718451 GCF_001194135.2 Octopus bimaculoides
TGTAGTTGTTGAAAAATAGTGTGGTGGTCTTGATGGAGTGAGGGGAATGGTGGAAATTGTTTAACCCCAAAAGTACACATAACTGGTTATGGTTATGGTTATGGTGGTGGTGGTGTTGATGGTAGTGGTGGTGATGGTGATGGCGATAGTATTGTTAGCGAAATGTAGTGGTGGTTATTGTTGGGGAATGATGATTGCAGTGCAAGCAATGGTAGTGGTGGTGTGGCGCTGGTGCTGGTTGTAGTGTTGTTAGTGTGTCCAGAATTGAAACGAAATACACAAATCTTGTTTAAAAGATGGTATTGGTGTTTGTTGTGTTGTTGAAGATGGCGGCAGGGGTGGTGCCGGTGGTAGTCGTAGTGATGTGATGATGTTGGTGGTATCGTAGTTTAGGTGATGGTACGGCAGTGGTGAAAAAGTAGTTAAGATGGCTGCAATGTGATGGCCGTGACGGTTTTGACCCTGGTAGTGTTGGTGCTGTGATAGTAATACAGTAGTGGTGGTGAAGGCGTGGTAGCGGTGGTTGTATTAGTCAGGTGACTAATACGCTTGTAGTAGCAGTAATGCTGACCATTATAATTCTTGTTGGCGATGGCGGTGATGGTGGTGATGGGGGTGGTGGTGGTGGTGTTTAGGTAATTGTGTTGCAGTTGTCAAGTTTAAGGTTGTGTTGTATTTATTAACATTAAAAGGCTTGTTAAGCTCGTCCTAGTGCTGGTGGTGGTACTGGTGGTGGTGGTGGTGGTCATAATATTGGTGGTAGTGGTATCGGTGGTGGTGTCAGTTTACAACAAAGAGCACAAAATCGATGTTGGACTTAAAGTAGGTGTGGCGTTGGAAGAAGGGCAGGAGAGTGCCGTGGCATTGAGTTGTGGTGCTTCTCGTAACGTTTCATAATATACGAAGGGGTTGTTGACAAGTTGCTGGTTTTGGGTAAAAAAAATGTGCAAGACGATCAGTTAATTATGATTTTTTTCAACATATTTTCCTCTCAGATTCACGCAATTAATGCAGTGGTCCTTCACTCACAAGGCTTTGGTCGGTCCGAGGCTATAGTAGAAGACAGTTGCCCAATGTGCCACGCAGTGGGACTGAACCCGCAACCATGTGGTTGGCAAGCAAACTACTTGCCACACGGCCACTCTTGCGCCTATACACACACACACACACAAGCACACATAGATATGTA
>NC_069005.1:33719232-33720242 GCF_001194135.2 Octopus bimaculoides
AATATCTTAAATATAATTAACAACAACCACAACAACAACCGGCAGCATCTACATCAGTTGTATTGGAGTTGGATTTCTTGCTTGACAAACATTCTTTTCTCTTTCTCCCTGGCATTCTGTTCTGGAGGCCCCTAAAAAGGATCATAGCCGATGCCCTTTGTATTTGGCGTGATTAGAAAAACACACACCCAAACGATTAAAGCATGAAATCGCCATCCAATATATTACTAAACTACTAAACCAACCAATCTGCCATCAAATAGCTAAATCAACAAACCATCGAGCCATCAAAGAAATAAACCATCGAACAACTTAACCAGTAATCTATAAAACTATCATTGAGATAATCTATCAAACCCTGTAGCCATCGGATCAAAGAGTCATCAAACTAAACTGTCAAACCATTGAGCTGTTAAACAACAAAGCCATCAAACAATTAAGCCATTAAACTACAGATCCATCAAACCACAGAATCATCAAACAGTTAGTCCATCAAACAATTAAGACATAAAACTAACGACCATCAAACAACTAAACCATCAAACCATAGAGCTGTCAAACAATTAAGCCATCAAACAATTAAGCCGTTAAACTACAGAGTCATGAAACAACTAAACCATCAAACCACAGTCATCAAACAGTTACTCCATCAAACCACAGATCCATCAAACAAATAAGACATAAAACTAACAAGCCATCAAATAACTAAGCCATCAAACAACTAAGCAATCAAACAATTAAGCCATCAACCCACAGAGCCATCAAACTAATAAGATATAAAACTAACAAGCCATCAAATAACTAAGCCATCAAACAATTAAGCCATCAAACCACAGAGCCATCAAACAACTAAATTGTTAAATCAAGCGGTAAAAAAAACCGAACCATCAAACTTTCTCCGGAGAACCGATCATACGAGTAAACGACCAAACCATCAAACCACCAAGACATCCCCGTCCCACCGCAACACCTCCAACTCAAACTCGTAAATTATAGAAACAAAATGTTGA
>NC_069005.1:33721087-33725206 GCF_001194135.2 Octopus bimaculoides
ATGTATATATACATTTTGAGCGTAAGAGAGAGGGAGGAAGAAGGAGAGGAACTGCATATAAAAGTAGTTTGAGACAAATATATACAATATATTTATGTATATGTCTGCATATATATATATATATATATATATATATACATATATATATAAACACACACATATGTATGTATCTATGTATATATATACACAGATGTATATATATACATATATATATATATATATATATATATGTATATATATATATATACATCCGTAAGTATATATAATGTATACCTACATACATTCACACGTATATTGTAAATAAATTTACGTAAGCAAAGAAGCTACTACGGTTGTAGAGTTTTATATATATGTACTTACATATGACCTCTGTCTGTCTGTCTCTCCAATCTCTCTCTCTCCCTCTTTCTCTCTCCCTTACAGACACAGGTATATTTTTTCGTGGTCAATGTATAGTTTAATGAATTAGCACATCGTTGTTCATGTTTGGAGCACAGCTGTAAGTAGCGTAAATATATTATGAGTATCCTACAGAATTAATTGAATATAATTGCACATAGACAAACAAACAGTAAAGGACGACCGTTTCAACAGTAATGTAGTGCTGAGGCGATATTATATGAAGTAGAAGTGAACTCGATCGACCCAAGTTATGCCATACAGCATTAATATTCAATATATATATATTGAAGATGAATAATCATCTTTAATATCTACTTACTCGTATAGTACTTTTTCAAATCTTTTCAAATATATATATATATATATATATATATATATATACACATAAAACGGTAGGAAACTGAATGTGATCCGGCAGAGATATCAATGTCATTCACCTGATGACGTGGCGGTACACAGCTGCTTCTGGATCATACTTATTTATGTGATTATGCCTATAGGATATTATGTATTAGTTTGATATAGAAAACCTCAGCAACTAACAGCTGCTAAAACTGTACAGAAACAATTGTTGTGATTTTTAATTAAACTCTGTTCATTCAAACTTCCAGTTTAAAAAATGTTTATGTACATACATGTATGTATGTACAATAAAATATACATTGATAGTTACGAATATACACATGCTATATAGGCATATATACATAGTTATATATATGTATGTGTGTGTGTGCGTATAATACATTTAGTATTATAAACACACTCCCTCTCATTGATTCAAATGTGTCTCTAGGCAATTTGGTTAATCTTTTCTTCCCAGAAAGTGAAACACTACCGAATCCCATCGCACTACAGTCTGACCAACGTAACGTGATATTTAATCAAAATGCCATGTGATATTTTCTGATATATCCACTCGAGACATTACATCGTGTGATATCGTATAGAAATATTCCAGTTACCTGATACTTCTTCATACATATGACATATTGCAGTATTGTCTTTCACGATATATCAAATATTATATCCCTGGTGATTTACCATAGCTTTATCGTATCATATTTTGTACAAACTTTGGATGAGAGAAACGGCGAAGTTCTGGACAAGATATGCCTTGTGGTATTTAACTTCGCCTCATAAGAGTTTTGACTTTCTGACCTTGAGTCAAAATTTTGAACTATTATTTCTATTGTATTTGCTCTAAATAGTTTCCGCCCAGGTTATCTCCTCCTCCTCCTCCTCTTTATTTTTACCTTCGCACAGCTTCTTACGAATTAGGTATACATAATTCTTTTGCAAGCTTCCTACTTTACATTGCGCTCGAACGCAAATATTTCTTCCTTTCATGTTTTGCAACCATTTTCAGCATCCAGTCATCTGTAGTTTTAAGGAATCGTTCGAATCAAATGGCTGATATTTTGCGTGGCAACTCAAACTGGATCATTCCTCAACGTCCAGATCGCCTCGGGAGACAGAGCCGATCCACATCTGCTTTTGTGTGACGGAGCTCATTACAGATCAGAAGTTTCCTGATTTTGGTGTCCATCTTCCTGAATTCAGTAATGTTCCAATTTATGGTGTTGCAAATATAGCTGACAGCTGCGATTTCAAGAGTGTTTATAGCAGATGTTTTATTCTTTGAGTTTTGATCTGTTTTCAAGGCAGCGCGTGCTCTCCCGCAGCATTCCTTCTTGATATTCTCTTTCATGCTGGTTTGATGAATACCTTGGTTTTCATTCACTCTTAAACACTTGTAGGTTTGTCTCTGTTTCAGTTCCTTAATTACTGTATCCACAGATATTTCCATTGAATTTGTGCTTGTCATTCTACCGTTCTTGAATGATGCTTTCGCGCATTTTCCCAATCCAAACGCCACCCATAAATTGTCACTGAACTCCTCAACACTCTTCAACAGCTCATCCAACTCGCTGTCATGTTGGGTATAGAGTTACAAGTCATCCATATAAAACAGATGATTTATGATATCTCCGTCTATTTTGTAGCCATATTTCACTTTGTTAAGTTTCAGAGTCAGAAGTATGAATGCAATACAAAAAAAAAACAAACAAACAAAAAAACAACGAAAGAAAAAAAGAGGAGAAAACGAATTACCTTGAAAAAACACTACAGTTGATGCTTATACAGCTGGAAATTATAGTTCCATCAATGCATTACAATGTTAGATGTGTATTCCAACACACATGCATTTCAGTAAGTTTGGCATTACTGGGGAAATTTTCAGGACATCCAAAAATTTCAAAATCTACGAGTAGAGAACACTGTCAAACGCTTTTACTACTACTGCCGCCGCTGCTGCTGCTACTACTACTACTACTACTACTACTACATACATAAAAATATTATATAAATTACTTCAACATGCATATATAGGTATATTTTGTAACATGTTGGAGTGTTTTATAGAATATAGTGTTCTGTAATATAGAATAGATCTTGTGACATGTAGCAATAACTTTGTATATCATGTATAAATGTTTTATATGCCATAGTTGCAATGAATAATACTAAGACTTATATCACATGTAGTCACATTTTATGACATATATTTCATAACATATAGCATTATTTATAACATCTGAACTAATTTACATTATTGTATATAGTGCAGCAACATTTTATAATTATTTTATATCATGTAAGCAACAATCAAAACATGTAGCAATGTTTCACCGCATGTAATAGTATTTTATAAGGTCCAATACGATTTTATAACATGAAGCAATATATTTACAACACATGGGAACATTCTTTAGTGATTGCATTACATGAAAGAGTAAATCGCAAGGTATAGAAGTATTTTTATGACATATAAGAATATTTTTAATAGGTAGCAATAGATTCATGTTTTTTTTCCTCGTGCCTAGAATTCATAAGACCGCCCCACCCCGGATTCCATGATGTATAAATAACTGAGGACCCTATATTTCCTCTGGGACGGGATCTCGGTCAGTTGCAGGGCTGATGGTAAGCAGTTTTTTGCGGAGAGGGGCAAGTAGATTACATCGATCCCAGAACTTGACTGGTACTTTACTCTGTCGACAACGAAGGGGTCAAAAAGAAAGGTGGACCTTCTCAGGATTTGATCTGAGAACGTAAAGAGTTGAAAGAAATACCGCCAAGCATTTTGTCAAATAAACTACGGGTTTCCGTCAGGTCGCCGTCTCAACATATTACAAGACACTGTAATATTTTATAACCATTCCTTAACATGAAGCAATAATCCATAAGATGGAACAATATTTATAACATGTAGCAGTATTTTTATATCACACAGCAATATTTTATGCCATGTAGCAGATATTTAATGCGACATTGCAATAACGGAGAGAAAAGGAAACAAGACCATGTTTTATGGAAGCCCATTAGAATCACCTGATATTTTCACCATTGCCAACAGATATTCTGTCTTCTTCTATTTTTGGTTTGTTTGACGCCACAGCAGTCGAGTGCTTGTGTTGAACTATTACGTAACTGGCGAGCTGACCTTCATAATATCTCAAGCTATTTCTGGATTCCATAAACGGTAGACATCCCTAGGTGCACTCATTTCTTCTTACCATTCCTCTGCAACAATGAAATGTTGCTTGGGGCAACGTTCATTTATAAATAGCAAAACAGATTCCTAATTTTATAAAATGCACATGGAATGGAATATTTACGGATGCGCACTGATATATATATATATATATATATATA
>NC_069005.1:33725577-33727991 GCF_001194135.2 Octopus bimaculoides
ACACACACACACACACACACACACACACACACACACACACACACACACACACACATACATATATATATATATATGTATATATATATATATATGTATATTTATATGTGTGAGTGTGTGTGTGTATCTGTATTGCTAATGCTTCTATGTAATCGTATATGTGTGTAGCAGTGTGTTTGAGAGAGCGAGAAATGTATATTATACATCCATGAATTATTGACGCTTAAACGAAAATAACAGATATACTCAGACGCACACGCATGTACACACACGTACAGATACATTCACGTATGTTTTCAATATACATTTAAAATATACCCGTGAATTTATACACAATTTATGCCTGCTTATATAAATGTATACAAGACATACCTGTTAACATAAGTCCATACGCAATATATATATATATATATATATATATATATATATAAATCATATCATATCAAGTATATGTATATAAACTACCACGCCTTCTTTCCATGAGTCTGTCTGTCTATCTATCTATCTACATGAATTTCTACACCATGCATATCAGTCCTGTCTCATATGCTTAAATACACATATTTTTAACACTCATACACACACGTATATACATACATCCCTAATATATACACTCATATATGTAAAAGACACACTGACGCGGTCATGCATTCGTACGTAGTCGTTCTCAATACTTTCGAAAATATATTCATGAATATATACACATATACAAAATGAAATTCATCAGTGTGTATATCAATAGCCTTATATTTTCAATGCTTATAAATATATATATTCTTGGATTTCGACACTCATACATTTAAAGTTACATGTGAGCAATTATACTAAAACAGTGATTTATATACATCCGTATACGAACGCCGAGGCATGGAGCAAGTGTTCTAAAGCATGACACATCGCTTAATATATTCCCAGATACACTAGGAATACATATCTAGGAATATCTAGGAATAAATTATCCCTGAAGAGGAAACAACTTCCCAGTGTGGTCACGGCTGGAAAGCTTTTTGTTATACGTGTTTTCGATGATTGCCAATCTGAGACTGTTCCTTGTTTTTCAGTCATGGTTCGGGAAAGGAATCTTGGAGAGACAAAAAACAAACAAAAAGAAACAAATGCACAGAAACTTGTGAAAGCGAAGACACACACACACACACACACACACACACACACACACACACACACACACACACACACACACACACACACACACACACACACACACACACACACACACACACACATGAAGATACATATACAGCATATATACACACATGCACACGTAGGAAGATGTACACTGAAGCTATTGACCGCGAAGTTATGAACAGCAAATTCGCTTTCAGTGGAATTTGAACTCTGAATGTAAAGACGGACGAAATGCCGTTGAGCGTTTTGTCCGGCGTTTGAACGATCCTGCAGCTCGCAGCCTCTCGAGTATTCATTATAGATTACAGATTACCGAATTGATTGTACTGAAATGCCTAAAATAACAAGTATTTGTCTTTTTGGTTGTCATTTTTGACTATAGATGGCTCTGCTTATTGCGTAATAGATCGAATGCACATTACTGCTCTATTGATAATGTGGGAGAATAACGTAGAAATTATGCATGCCCCAAACTACAATAGAAAAATAGAGAACTACAGAGACGCGTTTTAACAAAGTGTTACTGGATAATGCTATGGAAAGTAGGGAAAGTCTTTAACGTTTCGAATGGTTGTCAATCATCAGAAACAAAGAAAAAAGAAATAATGGAAAATAGGAGCGAAAAAAGATTTGGGGCCAGCGAGGTATGAGGTGCTATGAGGAGGAGTTACGAAGAATGGAGGGGTGGTAGTGCAGGTGCATGTTTGGCGTGCGTGTATGTGATGTATGTCATTGCTTTAATTAAGGGTTGTGATAATGATGATGATGGTTATCATCATCATCATCACCACATCAACGCCGTCGTCGTCCTCTTAACTATCTTAATTATCATTACCATTACCATTATTGGTATTGTTATGATAATGCTATTAAGATGATCACATTTATCAAACCTGATTCTATATGTAAATCAGAGTATATCTTATACATACATGCTTATATAAATATATATCTATATCTATATCTATATTTATGTCTATATCTATATCTATATACGTATCTATACCTATATTTACGTCTCTATCTATCTATCTATCTATCTATCTATCTATCTATCTATAGGTAAATTACATCTATCTATATGGTAATGTGTGTATTTATGTAAATCGTTGTGTTTGTATGTATAAATATAAATCAACCTAACCATTCATATATGTAAATCTACGTGTATATATAAATCTATTTGTATATATGCAAATAAATGTGCGTCTGTAAACTCATTTATATATATATATATATATATATATATATATATATATATATATATATAT
>NC_069005.1:33728221-33729552 GCF_001194135.2 Octopus bimaculoides
GTACGTATTCGTCTGTATATGTAAATCTGCGTTTATATATGCAAATATTGTGTATATATGTAAATCTTGGTTAGTTATGGTAAAATAACTATAGAAAATATATTTAGTTTGACAGTTGGGACTTTTGTGTGTGTGTGGGAGGGATATCTTTCTTTCTTTCTTTACGTTCTTTCTTTCTTTACGTTCTTTCTTTCTTTACGTTCTTTCTTTCTTTACGTTCTTTCTTTCTTTACGTTCTTTCTTTCTTTCTTTCTTCCTTTCTTTCTTTCTTTCGCTCTCTCGTTCTCTCTCTCTCTCACACTCAACCGCTTATATGCATTTATGCTTATCTACCTGTACAAGCATTTTTCTCTCTTTTCTATCGCTTTCTCTTTCCCTATCTACATATAAACATACATACAGACACAGAAAGGCAGACATATCGACATATATATTTATATATATGTAATTATACACTCACAAAAGTATATGTATGTGTATTCATATATGTGTGTGTGTGTTTTTCACTATCGATTTCAGTTTCACTCCGAGGCCGTGGTCATACTGGGGCACCGCCATTAATGTTATTTCACACACGCTACTCGGTCATGACTTCGGAATCGAAACTGGTGTTGTAGTGAGATGGACTGAGTCATTTTTCTTTGAATTTAATGCCATGATGTTTACATGTTCATACGCGCGCGCACCCCCTCCACAAATCCATATTCATATTGTCACGCTTTTATATCTATAAAATTATTCATTTGCTTCTGTGCTTTTATTCGTGTCCGCGTCGTTGTCTACTTTCCAGAAGAATAATTATATATAGCGGTCTTTGCTCCCGTATTACTTTGGACATATAAACACAATTGGATGTGCGATATTAAGAAGGTGTGAGCAAATATATTTGTTGCAAACGGGGTGAACCACCGGTCTATCAAAGAGAAGCTCAATTTAGACCGCTGCTTTGAGGAATCATAGCTTGTTAGGTATGGCATCATATATATGCAATACAGATGGGATATTATATACATATATATATATGTATGTTTGTTATTTCTTTATTGCCAACAAGGGGCTAAAGACAGAGGGGACAAACAAGGACATCGACCCAAGTGCGTAACTGGTACTTAATTTATCGACCCCGAAAGGATGAAAGGCAAAGTCGACCTCGGCGGAATTTGAACTCAGAACGTAAAGACAGACGAAATCGTCCGCTTTTACGTTTTGACGTCAAATTCCGGTGTGGTTGAATTTGCCTTCCATCCTTTTGAAGCATTGGGGTCAATGTAATCGACTTACCAACTTCCTTGGAATTGCTGGCCTAGTGCCAAAATTTGAGGCTAATATAT
>NC_069005.1:33729573-33734838 GCF_001194135.2 Octopus bimaculoides
TATATATATGTATATATATATATATATATATACCCACATATATATACCCCCATATATATACACATGCATATTTAATCTATATTGAGCATATATATCACTATACTTTACTTGTGTGTGTGTGTGTGTGTGTGTGTGTGTGTGTGTGTATGTGTGTGTGTAGTGTAGTGAGAGGAACAGGGGTCCGTTCCATTCTTTCAGAGTCTGCTATTGGTGGTTCTTCCCTGACCAGAATCCGTGGCCTGGATACTTACAAAGCTGAAGATAATATTGTTGTTAAAATGGGCGACAGATGAACCCCAACTCATCTAATGGTGATGGAAGACAGAATCGATAGATATGCTCATTTACGTAGTCAGTTCAAAAACCCAGCCGTGTGCGTTGTCTTTTCAGCTGCCTATGTCTACCTAGGCAGATAACATGCACTAACCGAGTCAGATACAGATGTTGATTTAATCGATTTTGCCACCTCCTTGAAACTGGTGTCTCTTTTGCATCAAAGTGAAACCTTTTTACTCTATCTCTTCATACATTTTAGTACCTCCTTCCCAATCGATTGGGTACCAACTAACAAATATTTCTTTGTTGCGCAATGTCAACACGCCATCTCTATTGTCAACTTTTTTCACACTTCAGCAAATCAAAAGCGAAAATACAAGAAAAAAACCCCCCAGAAAAAAACCCAACAAAAACCAATTAGGAAGTAAATAAAAAAAAAGTTTAAAATATCACATCCTGAGAGATAACACACCTGATGACGACGGGAGATAAAACTGGTTGAATCGTAGTTTAAAATGTAAATATTAAAAAACAAAATGTTCAACTTTAAAGACGAGGTTAACTGTCTGAGAGTTAATTTATTATCTTATTAAGAACAAACCATTCCAGTCTCTGAGACGTCTTAAATATTGTGTGTGCGCGCGCGTGTGTGATAATTAAACATTTTCTTTATTTATTTTTGAGCTCAGGATTTATTGGCTGTAGTTTCTCTTTCGCTTTTACGAGGTCGGTTCTGTTGTTTTCGTTGGTTTCTGAGAGATTAGGACACTTCGGTATCATTAGTTAGTGAGTTCGTTAGTTTACTACTACTACTACTACTACTACTACTACTACTACTACTACTACTACTACTACTACAACGCATGCAACAACAAACACTGCTGCAATCATCTCAACAACCACAGCCACCATCACTATCCAATACTATTAAAACACCTACTACTACTACTACTACTACTACTACTACTACTACTACTACTACTACTACTACTACTACTACTACTACGTTGTGCGAAAGCGATTACACCCAATTCTCCCTCAGATCACACAACAGCATTTTCAGAAAAAGATAAGATAATGTGACCGTTGGTGCACCTAACTAATGAGATGGTCACCGTTGGCATACCTCTCATAATAGATCTACTCGATGAAAAACAACGACAACAGTAAGAACAATAACATACACCCTGTGATTTGTATTAATTGGTTTACAGCGGTTATAAATATATTGTTTATTTACAGTGTAGTTACTTCTAATACGCAGTTAGCTGGTTTAATAACGACCCTGGTTCATATATGTTATCCTGCTGGTTTAATAAATATCTTATTTAATACATATTATCAAGCTGCTTTAATAAGAACCTTGTTTAATATATCTTACCTGCTGGTTTAATAAACATCCTATTTAATCTGTGCCATCCTGTTGGCTTTGTGAAGTCGCCATCATCAATTTAGATAAATTTTATCGCTTCAAAAGTTCTCATTTAATTTCTCCTCTCGTACGTTCGTTCACGGCTTCATTCATTCGCCTCTGTTAACGCTAGAAATATTGCTGAACGGATATAAAGTCAGTGAGGAACAGAAAGACAAAAACACAGAATTAAAAAGGAACTATTTTTGGTCTCGGAAAATAAAGTTTCTGGCGGCATCAGCGGGGAGGGAGGGATGATGAACATTCACGTTTCATTAAAACACCATAAATATTAGTTAAACTAATTAAACAAATAATTTTTTTTTGAGTCACATATTACGGCCGAAGCATGACTTGTACACAATGAAAACACGATTTATATAATACTATGTATTATAATCATGTTTTGCACCAAATTTTAAATAAAAAACAACGGAATCAAAAAGATAATTAAAAATGTCGATTATTTATTGAAGTTTCCCCGTGATATTTTAGTGACTTTTTCCCAGTAACTTTTATTACGCAACTATTTTTTTCCTGGATGCACCATGTTCCTTCCATCCCACCTCTATTACCGATTCCAGTGTTGTCCTTCTTTGACTTACGGTCCATTATAACGCCGTTGATGTTGCGGTGATCAGTCCTTTCCCTCGAAGACTGTGTTATGTCGGTGTTTCATTGCAGTGTAGTTCATCGTGAAGGTTGTTACTGTTTAATTTAGGCTCGACCCTCCTCTGAGAATATCTATGATAAATGCCGCTCTAACCGTGACCAAACCGTTATTTTGTTTATCAGGGACCCAAGGGATCTCGGGGATTTCATTATCTTGTGCGCCCTTCTTTATTTAACGCGACAAGATTTAATTTCTGAGAGATTTACCTAATATTTCTAGTAAGCCGAGAGACCAGAGCGCGACTCGTTCACCTTTTCTTTTGTGTTAGAGTCATGTTGTGTTGTGCTACACTGATATGTTAACTTGTGATTGCGTTGAGAGACTCTATTATGTTCAGTCATCGATTATCACTGTTCATCTATTGTGATATATATTGTGTTGCAAGGCGGCGAGCTGGCAGAAACGTTAGCACGCCGGGCGAAATCCTTACCGGTATTTCGTCTGCTGTTACGTTCTGAGTTCAAATTCCACCGAGAACGACTTTGCATTTCATCTTTTATCGAAGTCGATAAAATAAGTACCAGTTATGCACTGGGGTCGATTTCATCCACTTCCCCACTCCTCCGCTATTGCTGCTCTTGTACCAAACTTTAAAACCGATGTATTATAATATGTTGTATCACCTCCGTATTCTGTTCTTTTGCATTAATGTTCTGTTGTTTTGCAGTAATGCTCCGCTGCATCACAGGTATTATTATGTTATGGTGAATTATATAACCGTTGCTACTGTTTGTTATGTATGTCATATTATAAAGTAGATTGTCATCCTACACTATTAACTCTATATACACTTTCTAATTATATATTCTCCAGTTCTGTGAAGGTCGTTCAGTTGTTTTCTGAAAAAAATTACCATTTCTTTTTCGCTTCCTAATTTTATGTGCTTCATTTGTAGGCGAATATTCAGATAATCTTTTCACCAGAGAATAAAACATCAAGACAACTCGATTCTCTGATGTCTGAAGTGTTTAATTTGGCTTGAAAGAAGATCTTTAATAATCTGCAAATACCTAACGCTGCATCACTTTGTTTTGAGCGTGTGTGTGTGTGTGTGTGTGTGTGTGTGTCTGTGTATGTGGGAGTGAAAGAGTGTTGCGTGTGTGTAATAATGTATGTGTTTGTGTGTGTGTCAACCAGTTTATTTCTTTATTTATTGTTCAGCTGACTTAAAGTCGGCCCAGTACATTTTTAATAATTTACCGCATTCCTTCTCTGTTTTTCGTATAGAATTTATCGCCAAACTTGATGTTTTCGTATTTTTTTCCTGCTACCATAGATGTTGGATAACATCATCTGTTACCAAATCTGGACCAGCTATCTCTATACTAATTGAATAATTATGTCTGCTCCCCCCTTTAGAAGAAACGTCCAGAACTTTCCAGAGATTTGATTGATGGGTCACTGTTTTTCCCCTTGCGGAAAAAATTATCGAAGCGTGTGTCTGTATATAAACGTACACACACACACACACACACACACACACATATATATATATGTATGTATGTATGTATATATATATATATGTATGAATATATATATATATGTATATATATATATATATATATATATATATATATATATATATATATATATATATATATATATATATATATATATATATATATATACATACGTATATATACATACATATATATACACATATAAATCTGTATATGTATGTATATATGTATACATATATGTATGTGTGTGTATAAAAATATATATATGTATGAGTGTGTATGTATGTATGTGAGTGTGTGTGTGAGTGTGTGTGTGTACGTGTGTGTGTGTGTGTGTACGTGTGTGTATATTGGGAACCACTGATCGAATATCGAATAAACAGACAATGAATCGTAATAAAAGCCTGCTTCAGGCGACTAATATCAACATCAATCGGGATATTCCGGAGATTAATTTTGATTAAATAAAACTTGTGTGAAAGTGCCACCCGCTCTTATTGTTGCCATCGTTGTTGTTGTTGTTGTTGTTGTTTTTGCTGTTGTTGTTGTTGTTGTTGCTGTTGTTGTTCTTGCAGTGGTACCACCTGTTGTTGTTGCTGCTGTTGCGGCTGTTGTTTGTTCAGGTTCTTTGTCATTGGTTTTGTTTCTCTGTAGCACGAGGTTAAAATGTAACACACCGCCTCCTCCTCCTATTCTCCCCCGCCTCTACTCCTCCTTCCCCTCTTCATCCTGCTCCTCCTTTTCCTCGCCTTCGCCTGGAATTATTTTCTCTGGACCTTCTGTGGAGCGAAAACTAGTTTCGCTTCATTTTTATTACACTCAGTTAGTCTGTACCCCCACAATCTCCCACTCCCACATCAACCTACCTCACCAGTATAACTATTTGTGTTGCTATATATATATATATATATATATATGTGTGTGTGTGTGTGTGTGTGTGTGTGTGTATGTGTGTGTGTGTGTATGTGTGTGTGTGTGTATGTGAAGGTGCATGGCTTAGTGGTTAGGGTGCTGCACTCACGATTGCGAGATAGTGGGTTCGATTCCCAGACCGGGCGTTGCGCTGTGCTCTTGAGCAAAGCACTTCATTTCACATTGCTCAGTGATCATTTCGTCATCTGACATGTGAAATCCGTTGCCCCTGTACAGGGAATGTCGATGTGATGGAGGAAGTGAGCTTATATCTACACAAACATTTGATCACTCTAAACAAATCATCCGTGTGGTTGTTCCGTAAGAAATTGCCGAACCCTCAAACGTCGTCTAACAACGGCAGAGTCCATGATACGTGTATGTGTGTGTGTGTGTGTGTGTGTGAGTGTGTGTATGTGTGTATGTGTATATATGTATATATACTCAACCTTGTTATTTATTTACATTTTGTTCAACAAGACAAGTAACATAAAAAACAAGCCTTCATCATTTATATATATATATATATATAT
>NC_069005.1:33735223-33737044 GCF_001194135.2 Octopus bimaculoides
TATATATATAAGTTTTATATATATATATTAGTTTTATATATATATATATGTCTGTATATATGTCTGTATGTATGTTTGTTATGTCCCCATCTACTTTGCATTATCTGCACAGATTCTCCTCCCAATCCACCCCACTCCCCCAATCCGCTAATTAGTGTGTCTGTTGTAATTACTCCGTATTTAACTGATTGTAATCTCATTTGCATAATAGCTTTACATTTATGCTTCTTCT
The DNA here is from genome assembly GCF_001194135.2 of Octopus bimaculoides. Lineage (NCBI taxonomy): Eukaryota > Metazoa > Mollusca > Cephalopoda > Octopoda > Octopodidae > Octopus > Octopus bimaculoides. The sequence goes on from NC_069005.1 coordinate 33,735,456, forward strand.
AATTTCCCTCAGTGTCATATATGTATTATTTATATATACACATCGCATTAAGTAGGAAAACATACATGTCTACATACATATATACATTAATATATATTGTAAACACACACATGTTTACAATATTTATATACTCTTGTCTTTACATACATGCAGACAAAAATACATACAGGTACACAAACGAAAAATGTATTTGTACACACACGTACATATATATACACGCACATTCCAACTTTATGAATATTTTTTAATTTCACTACTGTCACATTGTTTTATTTCATTTCACTATATAAACACATATATTCATAAACAAATGTGCAACTGTGTGTATATATGTTTATACGTCTGTATCTGTCTATCTATCTATCTATCTATCTATCTATCTATCTATCTATCTATCTATCTATCTATCTATCTATCTAGCCCGCTTTACGCATTCATACGTACACACACGCACAAACACACACACACACACACACGCGCGCACACACACACACACACACACACACACAAACATATATATATATATATATATATGTATGTAGTATGGATGGATGTGTGTACGTACGCACACTACAGAAGTGTGTGCGTGTTGAATCAGGCTTCGTGATTATACTTGAGGAAACAGACTGAATATATTATGTCTTTGTGTCTAAGTAGTTCAGAGGAGCAGATGCAGTTGTAGTAGAGGTAGAACAAGCAGCGTGAGGATACGATAAACGTGTGAACCAAAGTTTGTCGTGCATTTGCGTGTACAGGTCTATGTTGAGAGGAAGTAGCACCTTTGTGGGTTACCTCGCCTTTGGATGTGAACGGGTACACTGGTCTTTGTCTCCTCTACATTATTCTCAGTTGTGGTTCCCAGATATCGGAACAATATATATATATATATATATATATATACACGCAGATATATATATATATACATATATATATTGGACATACACACATACATATATAAATTTTTACATTATAATAATGATAATAAAACAAAGAACAAGAAGAATAAGAATATTCATCGAATTAATAATTTACGTGTGTTTATATGTATGTATCTGTCGTGTCTATATGTATATATGTATGTATAGTAAAAGAGACATGAAATGATGGGTGTATATACTGAAATTGAAAAGCTTGACAAATCAGATTAGATAAATGATTGACAGTTTCAGATTAGGTAACAAGAATTTTCTTGTCTGACAAGATGGCTGGCCTGGCTGCAGACGACGTCTGCACACGCTGCCCCCGATATACACAGAGATACGATAGCGCCCTCTACAGTCTCTGTTCTGATTTATCTAATGTATTCCGCTCCTCTCACTCTGTTTCTCTCTCCAAACACGCACACACATACATGCATATATGTATATGTATGTTATATGTATGTAGGTATGTGTGTGTGTGTCTGTGTAGATACATATGTGTATGCATACATATATGTATTTATGAAGTTATTGGCAGTAACTTCGAAGTGTCTTGCGTTGTTCGACTCGTTAGAGTACCCAATGGATATATGCATGCATCCACCCAAATATTCATTCATCCGTACACTCGCGCACACACACGCACGCACGCACGCACGCACGCACGCA
>NC_069005.1:33737463-33740551 GCF_001194135.2 Octopus bimaculoides
CATATATATGCATGTATATATACACTCACAATCTATAATATATACATATTCATGTACATTGTTAGAAGTGAATATGTTAAGATCGATAAATTCTAGATATCATAAAAGACGTAATTCTTTATCTAAAATTATGGATAAGTCTGTAAACGAAACATTAGATATTGACTTCCATATAAACAGTCTGACCGAGAAATCATGTACTGTGCTCGTGGCTTCACCGAACCTGATGAGACCTAACAAGTTCCAAAACCGCTATCGTTTGCTTCACAGATCTGATTCATTTCTGCCTAAGGCATAGAACTTCAAACTTAGTTCGTGAAAGGCCAGAAATATAATCTGTTTCTGATGTTAATTAATGCTTACGCATGGTCTCTACTGCCTCACGTATTTTCTTTGGTACACACTAATAGCTAAAAATAAGCCATCAATTGATTGCTTCGGCATATTTTACATATCGGTTAATGTTGCACAACGTTTCCAAAAAGACCAGTGATTGCTACTTCCCACCTATGTAGCCGGACTTTTAATACATACACGTACTCACACACGCACGCACACATACACTCATGCACACACACACACATACACATACAATTATGTCTATCTATCTATCTATCTATCTATCTATCTATCTATCTATCTATCTATCTATCTGTGTGTCTGTCTGTCTATGTGTCTGTCTGTCTATGTGTCTGTTTGTCTGTCTGTCTGTCTGTCTGTCTGTGTAAAGCCAATATGTTTTCAAAAGACAGCAAATAAAGAACAAAGCTTGACAAATATGGTATTAGAACACACACACACGCGCGCGCGCGCATGTATTTATGTGTGTGTGCATGTATTTTTATATATATTTATGTTAAATCATTTGTTTACATGTATCTATGTGTATATATATATACATATATATGTGTGTGTGTGTGTGTGTGTGTGTGTGCATGTGTGTGCGTGTGTGTGCGTGTGTATATACATACACGTTCATATGCACATACATATGTACATATATAGCTATATTCCTCTCTCCCTGTGTCTGTCTGTCTCTCTTTCTCTCTCTCTTTCTCTCTTTCTCTCTTTCTCTGTACACACACATAGATTTGTCCGTACGTACAGCTTCCGGAATCAGTTCAGCATCTCACACACATCCCGTCTCATGCACCAATGTAAACACATCTAAACAGATTAATGTGTGTATATATATATATATATATATATATATGTGAGTATATATAAGTGTGAACACCGGAATATGTGACTGTTATGTATGCAAACGTGATTGTGTGCACATGTGCAACTGTTGGTGTGCGTGTGCGTGTGTGTGTGTATGAGCAAACAGGCAATGCTACATGCCTGCTTGCTAGGACAAGGCGTATATATTTTTGATTATTTTTCACGCGCAGCCCAGTCCAGAAATAACAGTTATGGCGGCCGCACGTATTTATCGCCCTCTGGAGTATCATCTCTCTCAATGAAATTAGATCGTCTCTATAAAAATAGCCAATACACCGGAGACATATACGGGCAGGTCTCTGACCTTCACAACACTGACGTGGCTGGAGTGGTGTTGGGGGCCTGTCTTTGTGTATGCTCGTACACGTGTACGTATACATATATATGTGCTTATCTATCTATCTATCTATCTATCTATCTATCTATCTATTTATCTATCTATCTATCTGTCTGTCTGTCTGTCTGTCTGCCTGTCTGTCTATTTTATCTCTCTCTATCTCTCTATCTATCTATTTTATCGGTCTCTTTCTCTCTCTCTCTCTCTCTCTCTCTTTATCTATCTATCTGTATGTGTGTGTGTAAATGAGTATGTCTGTGTATGTAGCTGTGTGCCAGTTGTGTGTGACTGTTTATGTGCATAAGTGTAGATGTGTGCCTGAGCATGCGCACTTGTATTATGAATGACAAAGGGGGTGAAAGTGGTTTCTCTTCGTATGTATATTTACTTGTAACTATGTGTGTGTATATATGTGCATATATATGTACCTATACATATATATATATATACATATATGTATATATATATATATATATATATATATATACATGTATATATATGTATGTATCTGTAAGTATTTATGTGAATGTCTTTATGCACGCACGCGTAGTTGGGTGTATTGTACGCGTGACTATATGATATATATATATATATATATAGTAGCGAAGGGGCCAAATATGTGCGTATGTGTGTGCGTGTGTGAGAAGATTAGAGATAACGGAATATGATAGTGAGAGGCGTTAGACAAATTGATTGTAATATAGATTGTTAGGTAGACACATTAAGAGAGAACTAAGGCGATAAATATAGACAGACAGAAAACGCTAGGGAGCACAATAATAATGATAGATAGGAAGACATGTTCATACAAACACATACATACATACATACATATATATATAAATGCATCCTTAGTTCATGTAGAGCGACGCTGGCAGATTTATCTATAGGCAAAGCGGGTGAAAGGTAAATTTTGCAAAAGTTGGTGTTATGCAAGATGTTGGCCTTGTGATCCTTAAGAGTAACGTATGGTAAGAACAGACTATTTTTAGTTGAAAACAAATTCTTTTCGACGTGCTTTTGGCGTATTATGCGATGGGTTTGTGCTTTTATGTTTAGCTGATGTGTGTTCTGGTATTAGTGTGAGTAATGTTCAGATCACAGCGACATATTTTAACAGATCAGACCCAGTGTCCAATGTTTGCCACCGGTGGACGTTCTTGGAAAATTTCCAAATACTCCACACGTCAGAATTCATAAGAATCGGTTTTATTTAGATCCTGTCCAATCCAGTCTCACAATGTTATATTTCTTGAATATGGTTATCTGCGTCACGTTGCTATGCAACCTGTAAAATATCTGATCACATGATCAGTCTTAACCAAAGAGAAATTACCTTACCTTCTGCCACCTTTCTACTCTACCTATAATATTGTCAAGGAGGATCACACCCGTACACCTTGCGGTCGTATTCTTGGTAAACTCTGTGGAACAGAGGATCGAATATCTGATTGTTTTGCAACAAACATTAACTAAATTTCATGTGTTGAGTCTAATATTCTCTCGTTCCTATATATATATATATAT
>NC_069005.1:33740707-33743828 GCF_001194135.2 Octopus bimaculoides
TCCTTTAAATCAGCTGGCGTGTGATCGGAAAAACTGCTTGTAAACACGGCTTTCTCCGGGTAGAGCCCGGAGCGTATACCTTCCATCAATTGTACAAGTAACACATTCGCGCTTTTATGATCTTGCTATTCAGAGAAGACAATGTGGCACTGATATACCGATGTAGAGTGTTTAGCCTGAATTTAATTCTGCGTCCGGAGTTGTTGCACATCAGCAGATAGATTAAACGCTATCTGCACATATACCTCGGACCAGTAATTCGAATTCGTTTCGGGGTGACTTGGGTATTCGGTAAGGATCAGCTGAAATAACTACGAAATATCGATATCCACAGTCTTCAGTGTTTTATAACATTCAACGTCTTAAAGGGACGTTAACCTGGACGAATTCCGCAGCTGATAAACGCATAAACAGAATCCTGCATTACGGACTATAAACTGTAGACCGACTATAAACTAATTTCTAGTCGTGACCGTCACATTTTCTCTATTTATGTAACATTAAAAAGTTTAATGTGTCCTTACCATACCGGAAAACATGCTTGGCATCCTTAGTTTCGGCTCTTTTCTTTCTATGTTCAAATCAGACCGAAGCCAACTTGGAACTTTTAGAATTTCCGAGTCATTAAAATAAATATCAGCCAAGTACTAAGGTCGATGTAATCCACTTACCCATCCCCTCAAAATTACTGGACTTGTGCCACAATTAGAAATACTAGACTATTGTTAATAAACTAGAGTCTTTTTTGATGAATTTCCACTACTTTTTCTACTATGTTGAGCAATCATATAGAGGCTCTCCCATGAGAAGGATAAATGAATTGAAATTTAAATCAATGCAGAATTTAATTTATTTTTGACGCGTTTTCCTATCACCTGAACTTCAATACTTGTCTGGGTCAGCTTGTCTTTTTCATCTCTCAGGGGTTCATAATATTACCGGTGTTATGACATAAGAATTGATTTAATGTGAAATTAACTTTATCCCCATTCTCTCCAGCAGATACAGCATTGTGATTAAAGCTAAGGGCAGTCAAACAAATTTATGGTAAAACGATCCCAGTTTTGTCGAAATATAACGACTAGAAATATTTAGCAGTTTAACCCTCTAAAATACATTTCTTCATAATTTTGGCACAAGGTCAGCTTTCGGGTGAAGAAGGGTAAGTCCATTACAACGAAACTAGGGTTTCTGGCGTTTATGACGGCTTTCTCATGCTGGAATAGAATGGGAAAATGGAAAGAAAATATGAAATAAATTAGAAATTATAATCACCTTTCGTAATGATCAATTCTTGCAGCTCAAATAGTTTTCTTGTAAAAATCACACGGTATGATGTTTCGTGTCCTTATTGTTTCTTGTTGGTAATGTTGACCGGTTTGGGAAGGGAAAGAGGGAGAGAGGGAGAGAGAGAGAGAATAGTGACTAAATCCACAATCCATCTTAGACATTATTAAATTTCATTGGCAGTGCCTGATATGTTGTTGATTTTATCTGAAGAAATATTGATCTTTTGGTAAAACAATCGACTGGGGCGGGTGTGGCTAGAGTTGAATAATTACACCTCAGTGGTTGACAGGTGATCGATCTGGGAAAATTAAAAGCTAGAGTTGACCGGGTCAGAATTTGGACTCTGAATGCAAAAGGCTTTGACAAAACACCACAATTGTTTTGTTTTGTTTTTTGTTCGAAGTTAGAGTTAAGGGATTTATATTAGGAGATTTATTGGGTTAAGGTTTAAAAATAAATTAAAGATAAAGTAAAGAATTAATATTTATCTCATAGTGTGATGAAGTAAGGTAGATAGAAGAGGGGTAAGAGATAAGGTAGAAATAAGAGTTATAGAGATTATAAGAGTATGCGTTAATGATCATAGGGGTTTGTACGTGGGTGCTATTCGCAGTGGAACGGGGGGTTTACATTTAGATTTATGAAAGAATTTCAAAATGCGGAAGAATTTGTGCTTACACGTAGTGAAGGCCGCAAATCAAATCCAAAAACGAAATAAAATACAGGAGAATCAGAAAATTATGATTTTATTCAACATATTCTCCTCTCAAATTCGCACATTTATTGCAGCGGTCCTTTAGTTTTTCTAAACCCTGTAAAAGAACTCGGAATGTTGGGTCTCCATCCAGGCCCTTCGTAATACCTTTGAAGCCAGGAACATTACAGCACTCCTCGTACACACACACAAACACAGACACACACGCATATCTAATTATATGCCTAGGTATATGCATACAGTTGTTTGTATTTGAATTGCTGTTGGCTCTTTGAAAACGATCTGCTGCCATCCACCATTTGGTTTCTCTAATTCCCGCCTTTTAACACGTTCTGTCTGTTTGTCTTTTAACCTGGTGGAGTGGATTTTGTTGAGGGTGAAAAGCAAAGAAATAACACAAAACGCAACAAACGTATAATAAAAATAAAACAAAACGATGAATCACAACACATCCGTACACATATATACACACCTACACATACCAACACACACATATATAAATAGACACGTAAACACGTTCACGTAAAGAGTGATATACACGAATGTATACATATACATGTACACATACAGACATACACACAGAATTTATCGGTTTCCTCATCTCTTTGAAACCCAACGCCACTATTTACATGTTTGGCAAAATTCCAGCCAGGTGATACTGTATGTATATGGACGCGCACACATGCGCGCGCGCGCGCGTTTATGTATGTATGTACGCTTGTGTGGTCGTGGATATATATGTCTTATCTATGCACGTGTGCATATATATATATATGTATACATATATATAAATATGTATGTATATATCTATATATGCACATGTGTGTGTATATATATATATATATATGTGTATATATACATGCATTTATGTATATATCTACATATATGTACTTGTGTACGTGTGTATATGTAAACACGTGTACGTGTATCCATAGTTATGTCTATATATATGTAGGTGTATGTTAATACGTCTTTATGCATATATATATGTGACTATGTGTACGTGGAGGGAGAGAGAGGGACAGAGTGAAAAAGAGAGAGGGAAAAAAGAGAGGGAGAGAAAAAAAGAGAGAGAGAGAGAGAAGATTGTGGTCGATATTGTGAGAGGGGAAATAG
>NC_069005.1:33744111-33744567 GCF_001194135.2 Octopus bimaculoides
AGAGAGAGGGACAGAGTGAAAAAGAGAGAGGGAAAAAAGAGAGGGAGAGAAAAAAAGAGAGAGAGAGAGAGAAGATTGTGGTCGATATTGTGAGAGGGGAAATAGTATGTTTATGTGGTCCTCCGTTCAGTGTCTCCTCTCACCCTTCCTCTTTCACTTAATGGAATTTACATGATGGCAACAGTTCCATATTAATGACTATCTATAGTGACATCTACGTTACACACACACACACACACACACACACACACACACTAATATACTTGCATCTTCACTCATCTGCACTCACTACTACACACACCTACAAGCATCTCTAGTCATGTATATAATGCACATATCTACACACTTGCATTCGCAGATAAGCATACACAAACATATGCATTCATATATAAATACATACATAAATGCACAAACATTCATATATATATATATATATATATATATATATATATATAA
>NC_069005.1:33750344-33751499 GCF_001194135.2 Octopus bimaculoides
TTCCAATGATAGGATGATAAATTGGACCCTAATATTGAAAATAAAATTTGTTTCGGCATGAAAAAAGAGGAAAAGAGAATGTTATCGATAATAATATGAATAAGATAGAGAATCGCCAACAATCCTCGTTTTACTGTTGGCATCCATTAATATAAAACGCATCACAACAACAACAAAGACAGCAGCATCGGCGGTGGTGGTATACATATTCTATAGAACCAACTTCCGACATTAACACACATTACACTGATTATACAACATAAGAACAAAAACCACACAACGCAGACACTACAACAACAACAACAACTACAACAAACATTAAAATAACAACAGAAACAACAAAATAAACCTGCAATAAAACTAATGTAGGAAGCAAATGTAGGAGTAGGTGTCCTGCCCACATGGATGCGTATACCTCAGAAATATGGAGGTGTAGATATTGATGGATAGAGACTTGGGTGACAATGTTGACGACATGATAAAGATTATTATTACTCTGAGTATTATTAAGCGTGTGAACTGACAGAATTGTTTGCGCTCCGGACAAAATGCTTAGCAGTTTTTCTTCCGGCTCTTTACGTTCTGATTTCAAATCCCACCAAGGTCGACTTTCATATCGAATTGGAACAATTAAGGAAACGGTCGTACAAACTATAATCAATCACACACACACGCACACACACGCACACACACATACATACACAGACACACGCCACACAAACTTTCACATACACACACAGATACACGCCACACAAACACCTTTACCAGCACCGCTAGTAACAACAGCTGCTCACGGAGAGCTAAAAAAACTACACTAACAAGGAGATCTCTTCTCCACCCCCCAAGAAAAACATATAAATATAAATAGAACAGACATTCACACACTAAAGGCGGTAGACCTATCAAACCTACACAAACCACGCACAAGAACAAGAGCAGCAGCAGCAGCAGCAGTAATAGCAACGATAAAAGCAACAACAACAACATTTTGCGATGAAGTTTCTATTTCCAGAATGGTAATGTTATAGAAAATAGCAATTCATTAACGAACAACTTGTGGAATAACACATTGCTAAAATGGCGACACGCAAACGGACACACATATACATACGCACATACGTAGATACATACATACATATAATTATATATATATAT
>NC_069005.1:33751509-33758634 GCF_001194135.2 Octopus bimaculoides
TATATATGTGTGTGTGTGTGTATATATATATAAACAAATATACGTAGACATAGGTACACACATATACACAGAGATACACAGATAAACATGTACATACACATGGATGTCTATATGTATGCACGTATGTATGCATGTATATATATATATTACATTTATGTATATATACATGTATGTATATATATATATATATATATATATAATACTATCCATATCACGTCCTCACTTTGTTGTTTTTTTGTTTTTTTGTTATTGTTTTTTTGAACTATATATATATATATATGTATATATATATATATATATATTTATATCAACAATAATAATAATAAGGATTATTACGAAGTGGCATGACACACACACGCACATACACTTACACGCGCGCACACACACACACACACACACACACACTCACTCATCGATATTCTCTTGTAGCGACTAAGTGTACAGTTATTCCGGCGCGATTGAGGGATCAAGAGATTTGTTGAGAATAGATCTTAGATTGTATTACTCCAAACTTACACATCCACATATATTCACGCACGCATGTGTGTGCTTGCGGGTTGGGAAACGAACATGCGTATGCATATATATATATATGTTTGTACGTGTGCGTGTGTGTGTGTGTGTGTGTATGTCTGCTTGTGTGGGTGAGTGTGTTTGTCTATACATACATTTACACATACTTACATCTACATATGCATCCATATGTACACGTGTATATATATATATATATATATATATATATGTATGTTTGTAAAAATGTGTATTACACCTCACATGATGTATGATGTGCGGTTACGCTTGTCAATTGGCTTGCGATAAAATACGATGTTTGTGTGTATATGTGTGTGCGTGTATGCATACATACCTACATACACAAACATACACACACAAACACACACACATACATAAAACTACACACACACATCTCAGCATATAATACAAGGTCATACATGATATATTCATTATAGTTGTCATATTTTAAAAGCCATTAAAATCTACCAATAGAAATGTGTGCTAAGACCGATGCTTAAGTTTGATATATGATTTATCGGTTTGATATATGATTTATCGATGTATATATGAGGAAACAAATTAGTTGAAATTCAATACATTACTTGAATATAACCATTAAGTTGAAGCGATAAATAACCTAGAACAGTCTTCTTAAACATCGATAACTATTCCCTTTGTTGGGGATAAATTCTACTGCAGTTATTTCATTTTAAAATTATTTCATTGTTTTGTGTTATTTCTCTATCATTGAAAAATGCATTACGTTCAAACACTTTGGTGTTAGACGTATGTTTGACGTATGTTTGACAAACAGAGAATTGGGAAAACTTTTGTGGTAACTGACACTAGAAGGAATCGAACTTGCTCAATTAGTTTTAAAAATTCAATTTAATGCTTTAGATATCGTAAAATGGAAACGAGGGAATGAATCAAGAAGAAAATTCAGATCGAACATGAATCAGCCATTGCTCTGGGATTCCGATTGTGACCAATCATATTCGTGTAAGGAAGAAAAAAGTCAGGGATTAATGGAGACATGATGACGATGACGACGACGACGACGATGATAATGATGATGATGATGATGAAGATGATGACGACGATAGTGATAATGACGATGACGATGACAACGATGACGACGACGACGACGACGATGATGATGATGGTATGATGAATATGACGGTATGATGAACATGATGGTATTGATGACGATAATGATGATGATGATGACGATGGTGATGAGGGTGATCATGATGATGATGATGATGACGATGTTATAATGACGACGATGATGATGGTAATGTTGGTTCAGGCTGGTAAAATAGCCAAGAATTGTGGCAGTAGGATGAGGTGGGATGGTGAGAGTAGTAATTGGTGAAGTTCTGTTGCCAAAAATCTCACAGTTGTAGTTGGTGGTGGTTGTGGTGGCGATGGTGCTGCTAGATGTGGTGCTTGTGGTTGTGAGGACAATAGAGGTGGGGGTGTGTGAATGTATGTGTCTGTGTATGTGTGTGAATTACGGAACTCAGGAGGAAATCTGTGATGAAATATCTGTATAGGGTGGCGATTGTTAAATATAGATGTATGCGTATGTATGCATATAGGCACTTATAGTTTTGCTCGCGTGTATATATATATATATATATATATATATATATATAGATGGATTTATCTACATATATATATATCTCATTCTCTCTCTCTCTCTCTAAATATATATATATACATGTATATATACGATGTGGTAACAAAAAGTTCCAAGACTAGTTCTGTATCAAGAGCGAACCGCAGAAGGTCATCGACTTGTTTACGGATGACGACTCCCAGGTCGCTGGGACTGGTGCATTGCTGCGCAAGGCAACTATTTCGAAGGAGACCAGGTAAAAACTTGGCCAAATAACTTACTTTTTTTTATTAAATACAACTAGTCCGGGTACGATTTGATATTCACATATGTAATAACTGGTATAAATGTTATTTATTTAGTTGGGTCTCCAGTCACGCTTTATATTGCATACAAAGTGAGAGAGAGAGAGAGAGAGAGAGAGAGAAAGAGAGGAGAGAGGGGGGAAGATATGACGTGTGACAGAGAGGGAGAAAGAGATGAGAGGAGGAGAGTGAGGATGAAAGAGAAAGAGATAGAAGTCGTGTAATATAAAAGGAACACGGAGAGTGATTTTGGATTCAATTTTCATTCCGTTTTTCTTTTAATATTGTTTAATTCTGTTTTATTTTTAAGTAAAACATATTTTTCCTTTGAAAATTAGTATTTCTTTCATTATTTTGTTAAAGCACCAAGAAATCTGTTAAAAGTTAAGTTCTAATTATTGTATACATTTCATGCTGCTATATCAGCCGTGGCGGCAACATTACATTCGCAAAGTTACCTGTCATTTGACAGATAGTACCCTAGTGCATATAAACGCTTATTTGCATATACACAAACGAATACTTAAGCACGTGCACACATAGAATTACAACACATACACGTACACATACATACACACACTTTGTAAATTGGGGAAGATTTTCTGAAATCAAGATAAGAAATCATTAAAGTCTGTTATTCATAATCTGGAGTAAAATATAAAAACTCCCCGGGTGGGTGAGTGTTACTTCCAGAATCCTAAGAGGAAATTTGGAGAATCCCAGTGCGGAAAATTGCTTTTCTGTTAAAAAAAAGTTCTTTATCGTTCTTCTCACTATTAATGCTAGATTTATTTTCGTTAATGTTCCCGTTTAAGGCTGTTAACGTGAAATTAATATAAAGGTTTTTAATGTTATGTAATAAATACCTGTTAATGTTATGTAATAAAAGGCTGTTAATGTTGTGTTGTGTATTGTGCTATGTTCAAGATTATTTTGTTCTTATCATGTATGGAGGTGGACTTGGGGTGGAAACAGGGTGGAAATAGGGTGGGGAAATGGTTAGGGAGAAATAAAAATAACGATTTGCAAATCTTGTTTTCAAAAATCTGTCGGCTCTTTGTTGCCGTTTCGTTCCTTGTCAATTCTGATATAGACATGAAGTAAAGCGTTACAGTTATGACCAATTCTCTCTATTTCAGACATAATAATGCACCTTGGATTCCATTATCTTATATATCGATGTCTAAGACAGTAGCGTGTGATTTGAGGAAGATTTAGCTGTGGTTTCTATGAGGATGATTCTATAGAGAGCCGTTGTTCAATAGAGCCAAAAACATCATCTCCCATTCGTCACGGTAACCGAACTTACCGATTCCTTATAAACTTAACAGGGGTTATTCTTACCATTGGTGCCGGCGCCGAACCTCGCCAGGTTCCTGGAATTTCTAATTTTATTCTTAGAAGAATTTACCAAAGTGTTTGACAATGTTGTGTTCGTCATATTATAAATGGCATCATTCTACGGATGGCGTAATCGTAGACTTTAGATTCGCTTTCGTTAATTGCAAATTTCTAAATTCCAGTGAAGCACTAAAATGGCAAACAAAAAGGTTAAAAAGGTTTGAAATTGAAAAGATTCTTGGTGCCTTTCAACAAGGTTTACGGCATGATAATAGCAGATAAATTGGAACCACGGGAACTCTTTATCTCTCTTCCAAAGGAATGGCCACCGATCTGGATATGTGTCAAAGAATAAGGTTAAAATATATTGATTGGATTTCTAAACGAGAAGAGAATCGCCTTTGGAGAGAATGGTAAATATTACGATAAGGAGGCAATCTATTTAAATGTATGGTCTTGGAATCGGTGGGTGTAGAACTTTATTTGGTAAATATCTGAGAGAAGACACTAAATCTTGTCTTAAGAATGAGAGCTATTTTGAGATAAATCTCTAGAATCTGGCATCCACAAGTATTTCCTGCTTGTCTGTTAAAACGTATTTAGAAGGAAGAAGTAACAAAATTGGTTGGAGATGGGTGGTAGCAGCAGAAAAGGAAAATTACAATCTTACCTGAGAATTACAAACAGAAAGAAGAATATTGAAGAATTTGCTTCGGTGGGCCACCCACGAATAGAAAGTTGTGTCTGTATTCACAATGAAGTATTGGAAAGGATAAGCGCCATAAATAGAATGGAGAGATTGCCAATTGCCAAGAGCATTCCAAGAAAAATCCTAGGCTGGTATATTTCATGAAATGAAGACTTTGGTGGCAGAATGACCAAAATACTTTGATGGAAAACCGAATCAATCTATAAACTGAGTTGCAAATATCATTAAAGAGAGATTTATCATTAATGTTTAAATCCATTTTGGCAACGAAGAAGAATGTTTGTAATTGCCATTAAATTGGTCAGGTTATTCTTGCGTGGATCCACTTTAATTTCGAGTTCTTCAGCTTATCTTGTAGAAACGGCCTTGGTTATCTCCTTTGCCTGTAATCACCAACTTTGTGAAATTGTCAAATTTTTATAGTTGTCTCCCCTTACATTTATAATAGTTAACAGTTACCCCGAGATGTTTGTTGTCCATTTTCTTCAAGAAGGAAGTTTCAAATTTTTAAGAAATATTTTTGGTCAGCGATTAACTTTTTTCTCCCACCACCCATCCTTCCCGGATAACCTGAAAAACGGCCACAGACACTACTCGTCCTTCTCTAACGAAATGGTAAAGTAAGCTTGATATAAAGAAATACCGTTGCTTCTGTCGATCGGTACCTATTACTTGCTGCATCGTTTTTATATTCTGGCAGTAAAACATAACGAAAGAATGGCTGCTGCGATGAGAGAAACTAACAGATTTTATTGACAGAAATCTACCGTAATTAAGTCTAAAGACGTTTATTTTTTGATTGGAAGAAAAAAAGGACGTAAAGAAATACAATAGCAAAAAAAAAAACGAGATTTTAAACTGTAGATCATCAAAGTAAATATCTAAAGTTATAATTTTCCAGACGATAAATCACATCTTTCGTGTGTTTATTGACAATATTTTGTATATCAGCAATTTCTCTCGACAGATTCCGTGTGAAACAACTGCCGGATGTTTTAATCCAAGATACATGCATGATCTCATACGAGATCTATTAGATAAGAAACAAATAAAGTGAGTTAATTCATCATCAGTTAGGAAAACTGTTGACGTTTTGAACTCCTTTCATTCTTCCGAGAGAAAAATTGGCAACTCAATGTAACTTCCGATCGGCCGTTATATTTATGTTTTCGCTGAAGAAGGACAAATATCCGAAGCGTCAGATGTTTTACTCCTCACAGTAAATCTAATTAATGAATCGTTATAGATAAACTTTCATCAACGCAGTTCTTTTGTTTCATTAGATTCCAGATTTTATCAAACTGTTAGAAATAGCCGCTAAATTACCTTATTAGTCTTAAAAAAGAAGGATGGATGAAATAATGGAGTATGGGACTCACTGTACAGAAATCAGATGAGATGGTCATGTCAGGAACGTCTTTGAGCAAAGTTGATCGAAGATTAAATAACAATAACAACAACAATAGGACAGTAATAGCCAAAATATGGTTGTAACAGCGAAACATGACAGAGAAAGTATGATTACAGCAGCGAAAATTTGTGAATAACAGCGGAAATGAAGGTTACAACGAAAATGTAGCAAGCAGTATAGACGAAGATTTAGCAATATCTGCGAAAATATAATAGTAACAGCGAAAATATGGGAGTAACAGCGAAAATATGGCAGTGACAACGAAAAATATTAGCGCAGAAATTGCTAAACAACAAATATAGTGGAAAAGAATATGAAAGATCTAAACAAATTCTTTATTATCTTCAGAATCCAATACCGGCTTTCTAGATCCTTCCAGTAAAATCAATACGATTTTATTGAGCTGCCTGCTGGCTTCTAAATGAAAGCGTTCCTAAAGAAAGGATATCTTTTCGGTTTAAGCACAAATATGTGTTGAAGTGGGGATGATTGCTTAAGCTGTATATAATTTCGTTACGGACCTTCAAGCAGCACAAATATCGCCATCCTTTGTTGCTATGTCTTGCATTCAACTGAAATGGTGCTGGACAATAGCTTCGGTACCTTTCGGAACGACTACAACCGATATGGGAATCTATACGTGGTCAATCTCCCAGCTAGAAGTAGCACCCAGATTTCATTCAAATCACACAGTGCCGTCTTCACAGAATAGGAAGGACACATATAACGTAGATTTACATACATTAAGAAGAACCGGTATGTATGTATGTATGGAAAGTTGGTGAGTTTTCTCTCGACTAATTGGGCTAATTTAGTTCCAAGGTAGATTGGTCTTGAAGCTATTTGTACCATCAACCCACTTTTAATTCTTTTCTCGCTGTATTGCGTGTTTGTTTCTATTTTGCATCTATTATTTTATTTTTGATCTTCTATAAAAATGAAGATATTTCCTTTGTTTTGCTGTTTTTCTTTACACGAAATGAGAAAATACATTACAGGACTGTTATTTTACCGAGTTATATCTATTTATCACTCAAAGAGACACATCTCCACCGTTGGATGCTCCTGAACCAGTTGTTAAGTATCCCATCCGTGGTAGATGTGTTGAAACAATTGTCGCGATTAATAAAAAATATCTTATCTTCCATCTTTCGTCCTTCATTTATCATTATTATAAATATATGTGTATGTGTGTGTATATATATGTATGTATGTATATATA
>NC_069005.1:33759208-33760265 GCF_001194135.2 Octopus bimaculoides
TGTTATTGGATGCTCGGGAAAGGAAAGAGAGAGTGTATGACGTTTCGGGCGTAGCCCTTCGTCGGAAAGATGGAAAGTTCGGAGAATGGAAAAACGGAGAAAGAGGAAAATGGTACCGATGCCCACGAGGTTACATTATATATATATATATATATATATATATATATATATCTTCTATACATAGATAGGTATAAATACACACACACACGCACACATACACCCACACACACATAAAGGAAAGATAGATGTACAGTTTGTTACTGCTGCTAAGTTAAGAGTATTATAGAGAGTATGTCATTTTTATGCAAGACTAATCTAAGTTTAAATTAGACCAATTAGCTGAGAGAACTATGGATAAATGTTTTGGTCTATTTGAGATCGTCAGACTTGTACAGTCTAAGTGAGTTGATGGTATAGCTAGCTGCAAGACAAATGCAACTTGGAACTAACTTAGCCCAATTAGTTGGGAGAGAACTCACCAGCAAGTTTCCATTGTGATAACGACTGGCACTGCTTCAACAAAGTCTGAGAATGTCCCAAGAAGGGAGGAAGGAAAATTTGTGAAAATGACATGGTGTTGTTGTTAGGACATTTAGAGAGGATGATTAATGTTGTTATGTAATGCAACGAAAAACCCTACAACAAAATCAATACACATTAACAAGAGCAGTGGTAGATAGAAAGAAGAAGAAAAAAATATATATTGATCGATAAATCGATAGTTGGTATGATTGTAGCTAGGACGGGCCAATGATTAGCTGTACAAGTTGCTTGAAGCTTTCTTAGCCGTTCTGTCTTCACTTTGGACATGATTTCTTCGCCGTCTACGTTACCTTGGTGCTTTGCCAAAAACATGGTCCCCACTGCTCTCTCACTCTCACTCTCTTCCTCCCTCTCTTTCTCCCTTAATGTCTCTGTCTCCCTCATGCTATATATAAACACACACTCACACGCACGCACACATATCTATCTATCTATCTATCTATCTATCTATCTATCTATCTATCTATCTATCTATCTATCTATATATGCATATATATGTTTATATTTATGTATA
>NC_069005.1:33760740-33761265 GCF_001194135.2 Octopus bimaculoides
CACATCTCATCTCGATACTTTCTCTCCCTTCTTCAATCATTCCTGAAAATTAGAAATCACAATTGAAATTGATTTACCAAAAGATCGGACGAGAAATATTGCCGGATTATACGAAATGCAATTTATATAACTTTAAGGAGAAGATGACCTTCTGTCTTGAATCCTCCACCGAAAAAAAAAAACACAAAAAAACTGAAGTACACACTGTATATCGTAGTCTCAGGTAAACTAGGACGAGATTGTCATGACAGGAACCACACTTGATAATGTAGTCGACGGACACTGCACCACGAGTAGAAGAGATAGTCACATCTGGAACATAATAGATCGTACACGTTAATGGGCAATCTTGACATTCAACATGATGTGTTGATGTGTAAGAAATAGCAGCGAAATCTCGAATCGTAGACGATTCTCTTTAAATAAATAAATTATAACATACAAAAATATTACTTTGGATTATGTGGTTAACAACGATGACGACGACGACGACAACACTAGCCCAACCACCACCACCACCACCAC
>NC_069005.1:33761888-33764282 GCF_001194135.2 Octopus bimaculoides
TCCATCACCAACCGTGACCACCACCTTCAACACCGTTACCATGACCAGCATCAGCAACATCACCACCACCAACTACAACAACACCAGGTCCAGCGTCAACAACAATAACGACCACGACTGCTACGATAAAAAACGGCCCCCCCCTTCACCGCCCTCGGCCATAACAGTAGCATCCGCCTCCTCCGCCACCGATATGAGATCACATCTTTGTAGTATGCAATGACCTTTAAAGTCAACAGGAATTAAAATATAAATTGATAATTGAGATTTTATGTAAATAAAATTACGTTAAAATTAAAAGACAAAATGAAAAAGAAAAACTTTTAAACTTTGGTAGCAGGCCAATATTTTTATGTAAACATTTATTGATCGATAAATGTGTGTGTGAATGCAACAGTTTTTATATAAACATATATAAACACAGCCATTTATATACATACATGCATATATATTATGCAAAGACAGATTATACTTACATATATAGATATTCCTTTCTTATTTTATTAGTTTCTCTCTCAATCTTAATACATACATACATATATATGCATACATACACAAACATATATATATCTATATATGTAATATTATCATTATTATTATTGTTGTTGTTGTTATTATTATTTATATACAATCCTAATTTCATGACAACCTTTTAATGTTACCAAATGGTTTCATGTTAAGGAACGTAAAAGTAAGTTTAGCAATCGTCGGACATGGCTGAATCGAATAAACCTTGGACTCTTTGTCACTAAATTACATGTGTGTATGCATGTTTGTATGTATGTATGTATGTATGTATGTATGTATGTATGCATGCATGCATGTATGTATGCATGCAAGTATGTATGCATATATGTATGTGTGTATGTATGTACGTGTGTGTGTATCTATCTATCTATCTATCTATCTGTCTGTCAGTCTGTCTGTCTATCTATCTATCTATCTATCTATCTCAGTCTATCTATCTCAGTCATTAAAAAATTGAAACCACATCATTCAAAAAGCTGTAAGGCAGATGAAGCTATGAATAAATAACTTGTGAAATATTGGATAATTCTTGTTCGAAAGAAAAAAAATGCAAATGGAATCGAAAAACTGACCTGCCGTACAGCAGACAACCGTTATAAACCGGTAGTAGTTCAGTTCCCTCCACTGATTGTGTTTAGATGAGCAAATACACACATACATACGTACATACACACACACACACATACATACATACATACAAAAATACACATACATATGTTTTTCTCCAAAACGGAGACGAACACCATTCCACCATGTGATCAGCTTGAGAAACTGTTAAGGTATTAAGATATTTTCTTGTCATTAAACCAACGGTAGTCTTAATACCCAAATATAGACGTTTTATCCAGCAATGCGGTGTTGAGCATTCTTTGTCATTGTTCGACATTTACGCGCACACACACACACACACACACACACGTGCACACACACACACACACACACGTGCACACACACACACACACACACATGCTCAACGCAGACGGCGACTCCCGATGATGCCTGCCTTGTATACATACATACATACACACACACACACACACACACACACACACACACACACACACACCTGTATATCCACACGCTTCGTTTTGTTTCGTATTGCTATTTGTTTTGTTCATATATTGTTTGTTTTTTTTTTCTCTCCATTCTTCTCTTTCATCATCTTCATTGCGAATGTCACCCTAACCGGATATGTGACCACACCGGAAACGCGTTACTAACATCGGAAATATGTCGTCTGACCGGAAAATGTCTCACTGGACCCGATGTCATATCACTTCCGGCCCACATTTCAATTGCCACCAATTCAGGTATGAAAACCATTTCAAACACTCCGCCATCTTGCTTTCACGCCGTTGTATATCACTTTCTCCCTTTATCACTTTATACACACGCGCATACACCATTTGTAGTAAAGCTAGTAAAATGCTGATGCTTTTTGTCCACCCTCGATTCACTCTAGAAGGAATCGTACCTTCATGGTAGAGAAATAATAGCTACAAAGCACCAAAGTCTCTATCTGACTATGTTTCTGTCTGTTTGTCTGTATCTATGTATTCTGTCTGTCTGTCCGCCAGTCTCTGTGTATGTATTTCCGCTGTTTCTCTGTCTACCATCTACGTATATAACTAGCTCTGTACTTACCGGAATATTTGCATGAACGTCTCTGTCTATCTGTCTGTCTGTCTGTCTGTCTGTCTGTCTGTCTCTCTATCTATCATTCTCTCTCTCTCTCTCTCTATCTATCTATCTATCTATCATTCTCTCTCTCTCTCTCTATCTATCTATCTATCATTCTCTCTCTCTCTCTCCCTCTCTCTCTCTCTCCCTCTCTCTCTCTCTCTCTCCCTCTCTCTCTCTCTCTCT
>NC_069005.1:33764598-33766274 GCF_001194135.2 Octopus bimaculoides
TATATATATATATATATATATATATATATATGCGTCTGCAGACATATGTACATACATTTATATTTATTTGCTTCTACGTGTTTCTGTGTACATTCCTAATTATAGTAAACTTGTGTGTGCGTTTGTGTGTGTGTGTATCTGTGTCTGTGTGATCTAAATATGTGCCTGTGTATGTGTATATATGTGTCTGTGAATTCATACATAATTCCTATGCTATTTCACGTAAGTCCTGAGGGTGTATAAACAAAAATACGTGTGTATACAAAAAAGTCTATATTCACACTATATAGATACACCAAACGTTTTCAAATAATACATTATTTTTGTTTGCTTTTTTTATTTTACTATTTGTTCAGTTTCATTTAATTCGTATTAAATAAGATATATCTGAGAAAAATAAAATAAATTAAAATCAAGGAAAAATGGAGTAAAATAAATATGGTGTCAAAATGGCGTATTTGGAAGCTAAGCAAAACGAGCGATTGAGAAGGAAGGATAGAAAACGAGATTTGTGTGCGTGTGTGGCGGGAAGGTTTGGGTGATGATCAATGCACACAGAAGTATACAGACGTGTGTCGGGGGTGATGGAGAGAGAAAGAAATATAAACGGAAAGAGGGAGTTTGGGGCGTGAGGAGTGTAGCAAGCAGAAGTTAGTAAAAGGGGGGAATGGTAAAATAAAAAGGAAATGCAGGGGAGAATATGGTCTTAAAAGGGTCTTCATTCATGTTGATTAGTGTTTTAAAGTTGTGGTATATTAATATCTACATGTATGTAGACTGCGTTCATAATCTTTAAAATTCATCATGTATATATATATATATATATATATCATTTGCCATTGCCACCGGAAATTCCATATATACAAACATACATACATATATACATATATCATATATATATAAAGAGAAAGAGAGGTTGATAGGGTGGGGGTGTGTGGTTGGTAAACAAAGATACATGCACACACTCTGACATACACGTAAACGCATACGTATAATAATCTTAGAACTTTCAGAGAATCTTTCTTTATATTAAAGGTATATCGTGAAATCTCGAATGTTTAAAGAGTAGCGCAATGTACCCTGGCGATTGATAAAACCGATACTCTACAGTTCGTATTGAGAACCTATTCATCTGATCAAAACACACACACATAAACATACAATTCATCTAAGTATCTTCGCTTTAAAAGAGGTGATGTGTTTTCGGCCAAAATCTCTGAAGAGTGAAATATAGTCCAAGTGCAATAGTCAGTGCGAAACCGTCCATACAGTTCTAGAAGTCACTCAGTAGCGAACTTATATCCAGCTTAAACCTGGATGTCTTGTTAGAACACCGTATACTGCATTATTATATAGCTTCGAAGGACCCACTCATATAGTCATCTGATCCATCAAAGTACAAACATATATAAATCGTAGCAGACGAGAATCGTTTTTCATGGGCATCGGAACTCCCATGTCACTAGGTATACTCCAAGAAACCATCAACGGAAGCGTCACTGACTGCCACGCACTGAGCAAATGCGTCCAACTGATGGTTTCCAGTAGAATGAAATCACGTGATAGAGGAGTTCCGGTGCCCATCAGTGGCGACTCTCGTCTGCTACGATAGTATGTGTGGTTTTATGCACGAGACACTTATATGAATCGTTCGCATATAGGCGCCTAATAATTAA
>NC_069005.1:33769486-33771865 GCF_001194135.2 Octopus bimaculoides
TATATAAGTGTGTGTGTGTGTGTTATTAATAGTTAGAAGGGGATTAGCTTGAAGAATCGTCAGCGTGCTGGGCAATATGGTTATCGCCATTTCTTTCGTCTTTACGTTCTGAGTTCAAATTCCGCCGAGGTCGACTTCGCCTTCTATTCTTTCGGTGTCAATAAAATAAATACCAGATTATCACTAGGGTCGATGTAATCGGCTAATCTTTCTCCGAAATTCATGGGATCGTGCCATAACTATTATTATTATTATTATTATTATTATTATTATTATTATTATTATTATTATAATGTTTCGTGGACGTGAAAACACGACCAGCTCCTCAAAAATTTGCTCTTAAAATGTCCTAGTGATCGGTAGTGTGTTTTTTTTTAATGTCCACGAAGCTTTTTTAGCAACACATGAAGCTAAGACAACCTGTTAGCATTCCAAAGAACATGGCATCAAACTGAATTCTAACATGAAACCATCCTCAGTTTAGAAAAAACGATTCCTAATTGAAGCCCATTTTAAAACCACATAGATATTCAGGGATCGGGCACCTGATGACGGTCCTAGATGCATCGGTTGAAGCATAATGCCGATCTTATTTTGTGTGTTAGCTTTCATCTTGTTTTGTGCCAGTTCCGATATTTTGTATGGTGTTGCTAACACATGTCTTCGCTTGTCGTAGAGCCCCCGTCTTGCTTGGATGTGTAGCACAAATAAGAGGCCGGTTCTATGAACAGTAATTCGAACTTTAGGAATGCAAAGCATTGACACGGCACCATTCACCTGTCTTTGATTAATTCCTGTTCTATCGATCGTCTAACCAACCTGTTACCTCGTAATGTAGATATATATTTTGGAAAGACGATGTTTTTCGTGAGACATTTCATAATCTGATTAACTGCAGTTTCTCTTCATGGATATGTATAGCTAGGAGTATAATATTTGACGACAAATGGAGATCAAACTGATTAAATTGTAATGTTAACTGTCTGGATGATTATCAAACTTATTTACGATAATTCCTCACCCTTTCTCTCTATACATACACTCACATACACATACATACATACATTCATACAGACGTACGTATATATGTATGTATTCGGGACTGTACATATGTAAATATGTATGTATGTATATGTATATGTACATATACATCTGATGATAAAAGAAGATGGAACTAATTAATAAGTATATATATATATACACTGTGAAAACGTCTTTGAAGATTAATAAACTTATTAAAAACATCTTCTTATTCAAATTCTGTCTGTAATTATGTACAAATCCATGAATAAGATACATCGTTGCTGTAGGGAATAAAAAGATATCGTCAATATTAATATATTGTAAATATAAATGTTGTGAATACTTATATTGTAAACATATATTTTAAAAACATGATTAATCAGTCTGGAAAATTAAAAACGAAGAATTTCGAGTTCCTACTTTTGAGCATTTGAAATCGATGTTGACATAATGGTGAGGTGGGGTGAACTGGGGTGGAAGAGCGTGTAAAACTCTGTTTTGTTAAGAAGTTTGCTTGGTAACCACGTCATTTCGAGTTCAACCCTACGGTGACATAACTTTTGGGGGTCTAATACCCTAGACCCGGGCCGAGCAAGGCCTTGTCAGTGAATTTGATTTAAGGAGGTTGTGTGGAAACCCATCATACACACGCACACACACACACACACACACACACACACACACACACACACGCATACATGTATCTTTTACTCGTTTACACACTAGACTCCAGCCATTCTGGACCGGTGTTGTTTTGCTTCCGTCCGCACAAATGAGCGATTCGGCGAAAGAGGTCGATAAGAAAAAAGAAAAGAAAAAAAAATCTATCCCTCGCTTACTTCCACTACGCCCAGCATCTCGGTCTCAGGATTTCATTTACAGAGACAAACAACAAGTAGTCTTCGTCGTGTGCCTTAAAAGATATTTGAAATTATAACGAGCCTGAAATTAAAATAAAAGCAATCATGCATGAATGGATGGCATTTGGAGAAACTCCACCATGCGTAACGAGCGAGATCCATGCATATTTAAGGACTCTAAACCAGAATCTTATCTTGGAGATTTACTTAATGGTTCCGTTTATGCAGAGTTTAAATCACAACCATGGATATCATTTTGTTTAGCTTTCATATTAAGGAACTTAATGGCGTGTGTGTGTGGGTGGGAGTGCACGCGCATGTGTATACGTACGTGCCTGTGTGTGTGTATGTGTGTGTGCTTCTTTATATTTGTGTATTAAAAGTATACGTACATATGTGTGTATGCATATGTATCTGAGTGTGTGTGTACGTATTTTTATGCATATTTGTAATATATACGTACATACATACATACATACATACACATATATATATA
>NC_069005.1:33772035-33772432 GCF_001194135.2 Octopus bimaculoides
ATATATATATATATATATATATATATATATATATAAATATGTATATATTTATCTATCTATAGATACGCGCACACACACACTCACAAATATTGATAGATAGATACACATGTATACTATCTAAATAGTAAAGATATATTGGAAAAAACAGAATATAACGATGGAAACAAAAGCAAGTAAATACTTGAATAAATTTTAAAAAGATAAAGCGAATGAACAATTAGCTTCAACTATTCCCCTGTATCCTCAGCACGAGAAAACTCATTATAGTTCCTGGAATTTAATATACATATGCATGCATGTGTGTGTATGCCTGTACATATATATATATACATATATAATGATTTAATACAGGCACCATATATATATATATATATATATATATATATATATATATATA
>NC_069005.1:33772442-33773867 GCF_001194135.2 Octopus bimaculoides
ACCATATATATATATATATATATATATATATATATATATATACACACACACACACACACACACAGACACACACACACACACACACACACACACATATATATATATATATACACACATATACATATATATATTTCGTTTTGGGATTTTGTTTGCAAGATTCTTTATGTGAGGTCGTGTGTTGAAGCATATTTTGTTGTGTCCGGACACACACACACACACACACATATATATATATGTTTGTACACACTCAGATATCTACAGTAAGTCCCTTAATCACATTATCTTACGTGGAGACGATAAGGTTTGATTTGGCCGAGAATTAATTGATTTTTCAAGCAGGTCGAGCGTCTACAGAGATGAAAGATGTTCATTTTGTTTCATTGACCACGGCTGCTCCCGTTCTTGTTATCTAAACACCATTTCAACCCTGACACATCAGACTGACACTTATTATTAAAAACATTTCCGCCTGGTATCTGCTTGGGTATGGTATATCCAGAATCACACGATTTAACGTAATCCCGTCCCAAGGCAGTGTGATTTCAAGAAAATTTGGCGGCCATTTTTAGTAAATCAAGCGTTCATGTAGATATTTTCCTAATTGGTTCATAACAGCAATATTTTCTAATTAACAAAGCTCCAAAACTACACAGCAATCGCAACAGAATCTCTTCCTTCTGTGACTTCCTACCACGTCTTCACGCTTCTCCACAGTTCTATAAATGGCGACGAGATGTTACGCTAACACAATACAGTTGACCAGTTAATACACCCAGTAACATGTCTGTAAATATTTTATCACTTGTACTACCGTAACAACCGAACTCTGAAGACGTTTCCTGTATATTCGTATGAAATAAAAAAAATCCTCAGCTATTCATATCCTCTTTTTCTTGTCGTAACAAAATATACCGCATTGTCTCCATCGACCAATCGCATTCGCCGTTAGCAATAATAAACGACTGAATACTAACTTGGATAACAAATAACACGCTATTGTATTAGCGAAACAGAAGTCGCGTTCAAGCAAACACGTACACATTTATGTGCAGATATGTATGTACAGACACCTATATCTACACATTAATACAGCACACACATACATACATACACACATTTTTATATATGTGTTTGTGTATGTGTGTATGTGTAGGTATCTGTGTATGTAATATATACATATGTATTTCTCGCCATCTCCACCTCCTCTTTCGATATAGACATATATATATATAAAATTATATATGTGTATATATGCATACACACATATAAATATATATGTAATGTGTACAGTGAGACAAACGCACATGTATAGACATCCGTACATAATTACATCTAACTTTATTCCTATAAATTAATGTTATAATATTAGTACATATAATGCAGTTTCATACAACCGCACCAATGTTCTGTGTTTCTGTGTGTGTG
>NC_069005.1:33774317-33776214 GCF_001194135.2 Octopus bimaculoides
ATATATATATATATATATATATATATATATATATATACATATATATATATAAAATTATATATGTGTATATATGCATACACACATATAAATATATATGTAATGTGTACAGTGAGACAAACGCACATGTATAGACATCCGTACATAATTACATCTAACTTTATTCCTATAAATTAATGTTATAATATTAGTACATATAATGCAGTTTCATACAACCGCACCAATGTTCTGTGTTTCTGTGTGTGTGTGTGTGTGTGTGTGTGTGTGTGTGTGTGAGGCTATGTAACCATCAGTATGACTATGTACATTGTATGCGTATATATATATATCCACAAACCTATGTACATATAAACATACAAACATGCACACAACAAAGGCGTCGTATCTTCTCAAGGAAAGTTCGCATGATACGTCTATACAAAACAACAACAACAACAACAACAACAACAACAACAATAACAACAACAACAACAACAACAATAGCAATAACAACAACAGCAATAACAACAACAACAGTAACAACACAGAAAATAACCGAGAAAAACCAAAAAACCAAACAAAATAAAAGCAGAAAGAAAAAATAAGGCAATGTTTGAAAGAGAGAGGTATGTAACAATGTGATAGGAATTCGAGACTGTACAATAGATTGGTCAAAGGAACTCGCCTGTAAGGGCGGTAAAACTAGTGTGTAATTTATTAATAGTGACGTGTTATTAAGGCTGTGCTTGCGAAGAGTTTCGCCTAATAATTACTTTTCAGATTATTGAAGAGATAGATGTAAAGCTTTGTGTGTCTCTACTCCTGGTTATGTGTGCATGATTGTCTGGTATGTGTGTGCGTGTGTGTGTGTGTGCCTGAGCGTGTGAGTCTGTGTGTGATGTGGCTATTTATGTATATGTTCATGTGTAAGATGGTGGAACGGATATATATACGTCTTAGTGTGTTTGTGTGTGTATGAGCATAGTCTGTGTGTGTCTGCGTCTATATATGTATGTATAAACATACAACTATAGATACATGACTTGTGAGTGCAAATGTATATATATATACATACATACATATATATATATATATATATATATATATATATATATATATATATATATATATATATATATATATACGTGTGTGGGCATGCATATATGCACACACGCACACACACACACACACATATATATATATATATGTATGTATGCATACAGGCTTGTCCGTATCTATGTGTGTGTGTGTCCAGGTGCCTTAATATGTTTGTGCGTGTAAGCGTGTCCGTGTGTTTCCTTATCTTATCTTTCCTGTCCAGAATCTGTTTGTACCACCCCCCTCCACCTCCTCCTCCTCCTCCGTCGCACCATCATCATCATCATTATCATCATCATGGTGCTCACTAATCACCACGGTTTAAGATACACTCCCGTTCCTGCATAAAAGAAAAAAGAAAACGAGAACTCGCAAGTCTCGCATGCATCGAGGTCGGTTTCTTTATTCTCTCCGTTGCCCGGGATCGAATCCGTTATTCAAACGTCCACATAATGTCACATACTAATTGTACTTGACGACTGTCCGGCGAACACTTACAAGCCATTGAGTACATGTGAACGATGTCATTTGGTCAACGAAATGAACGCTCATCGCCGATGGGTATCAGCAAATCGCCGCCGCTGCCGCCAAGACAGTTCACAAGATCACCCGCCACCAGTACCAAATTTTTTTTTTTTTTAATATTTATTTTTGCTTCCAATAGCCGGTTCCTTTGGTCAAACTATCGTATCTCCAGCTGTTTCAGATGCCAAAGTATCAAAGAATGTCTAAGTGTAGAACAACGATCTTGCTATGGAATGGTGAAACTATTTTTTCGTTTTCTGAAAAAGCAACGGTTTGGACTTACGACACTTTTGCATAA
>NC_069005.1:33777140-33781622 GCF_001194135.2 Octopus bimaculoides
TCTCTCTCTCTCTCTCTCTCTCTCTCTCTCTCTCTCTCTCCGACTCTCTCACTCTCCCTCTCTTCAACTCTCTCTCTCTCTTCCAATCTCTCTTCTTAAATATCAAAATTTCTTAATCGAAACCTGTCAGTAGAGGTTACAGTTCAATTTATTGAGCCGTATGTAATTTCAACTTTCGACTGCATTGTTTAAGCACTCTGATACTAATAACGTGGGGCGCGGCGGGGGCGAACACAGAACTCTATTCACTCTCTAAACATTAACCTTTATTCGTGTATAACTATCTACGTACATACAAGTATACACGCCACTCATACGAGTGTGTGTGTGTGTATTTGTATCTATGCATCCATATCAGTATGCGTCATAGCGTATACATATATATTTACGTATATGTATAAATATCTATCTATCTATCTATCTATCTATCTATCTATCTATCTATCTATCTATCTATCTATATGTATGTATGTATGTATGTATATATACATACACAGATATATACGCACACATATATAAACATATATATGTATATAGATTTCTGTGTGTCTCACTCTTTCTCTCAATATATACATATATATATATATACAGAGAGAGAGAGAGAGAGAGAGTGGGAGAGAGAGAGAGAGCGAGAGAGAAAGTAGGAGAGAGAGAGAGAGAGAGATAGAGAGATAGAGAGGGAGAGAGAGGGAGAGAGAGGGAGAGAGAGAGAGAGAGCAATAAGAAAATGGAGGGGATCAAGAGGTGGTATTCATCAACTTTTAGACATTATATTATGTCAATTTATTTATATACTAAAAGGACAATTATAACAATATACATACACGTATAACATATTATGCTTTACATATATAATATACAAACTCTAAATATATCAGTAATTATTAAAATATATATCATAGAGCAATAGACATTGGGATAATAACTTACAGCTGTTTCAGCCAAGAGGCAACAATACTTCATTGTACTTTTATCCATCCAGTGGACTGAAGTAGATGAAATTGAGGTACATGCGTGTTTCTCTAGGCTTCGTCAGAGATTTTTATGTAAAAGTATGTATATATATATATGTGTGAATTTATATTTATAACTTAACCTTATGTACTTCCTAAAATCTTTATTTGTGTATAGTTACATCGTACATACATAGATGCATGCGTAAATATTTTGGTTGTTTGTACAATTACAGCAGCAAAGAATATGAAAAGTTGATGTGAATGTCACATTGGAATTCAATGTAAATGTGAACCTGTATTAGTCAGCTGCTCTCGAAATTAGCCATTGTTCTCTTCGTTATAAAGTTCACTCTCTCTTATTAATAATTAATCACCGCCATGTTTGTGTACACGATTCAAAATGTCCTTCCTCTTGTCAAACACACTAAACAACAACATTGCATGTCACGAAACCGTTCCTTTCTTTCTCTAGTTTCTTTCAGTTTTTACCTTCATTTTTCCTTTTTCATTTCTTTCATTCGATACTTCCTTATCTTCTTTCGATTTACTTCTTTCCTTACTCTCTTCCTGCTCTTTTCTTCTTCTTTGCTTTGTAAGTTTCTTCTTTTCTTTCCTTCTCTCCCTTCTCTCTATCATACTGCCGTACTCCCCCCCTCTCTCTCTCTCGATTTCTCTCTCGATTTCTCTCTCGTTCGTCTCTTGTGTTCTTTCTCTCACGCTGTTATGGAAATATACAAAACCTGTCTTTTTTTCCTGAATTACTTAAAAGGACAATACAATACGATATTATTGTATTTAGCTCTGTTACTGCTGCTGCCATCTATGGTGAAAGGTAATTTAAGTCAGTGTGTCAGTCATAGGTTACACAGGAAGGAATGTATTTACTGGTGCTGCCGTCTGTTGTGAAAGTAAGCAAAGGAAGATAATTGAGGGAATCAATATGTCACAGTTTATGGAGGCGAAAGTATTATACACTGTTAGTACCCTCCGTAGTGAAAAACTAACAAAGGAAGGACTCAATAAGTCAAATTTTAGAGGGAAGAAAGAAATATTCTTGTCTTAACATTAACGAACGGCTGAAACGCAGAGAAAATCGCAGACGAGATGTTCATGCACATTTTCAGTTTATATAAAAATATTCAACACTATACGCTCATAAATATACGTGACACTTCCCTAAAAGAGCAGCAAATTTCACTGTGAAGACCATATTTCATATCTAACATTTCGTAAAATCTCTGAAATTTTACAAGTCTTAATATAACTTGCTACAATTTTACACAAGGATTTTTAGAGTATAACATATTGCTTGTTCAGAAGAATGTTTCCAAGCGAATTTATAGTTCCAACGACTGTCAATCATGGACGGCACTATAAATGTTAACGAGTTTATAGAAATTATTTGCAGATTTTCCAAGCCCAAATTTACTTTCTGCAATCCTCTGAATTTTCCTGCGAAATGACCGATGAGTAACAATGTCGCTAAAACTTTCATGAATTCTATTTATAAAATGTTTAACTGGGCTACATCAAATATGGCGGTAGCTATGTCTCCAAAGCTAAGAAAAAAGTTAAGAATAAACATGTAAAAAGCCACTCATTTGTTAAGATACATCATGAGATATTTCTTTAGTGTAACGCGAAACTGTTTACTTTGACAGAACAATTTCCTCCACTTTTATTTCGATATTTTTATCGTCCCGATATCTGAAGGCTTCGTGGAGACAAGGCCGAACAATTTCTTCTCTCTAAAAGAAAGGTTTCCGGCTTTTGGCCAAAACTAAAGCAATTTCACAGGATGATTCTTTCATCATCAAACTTTAACAACATTCTTTCCCCAAATATGTTTTGTCGCTTTTGGATTTCTTCCTTTTTACCTTAATCTTTATTCTTTCCGTAAGTCAGGACATAAACCTAGGTTCAATTTTCCTTCTATTTTAACCTGATATATTTTCTGATCTCCATTAAGATCATGCCCTTCTATTACGAGGGAAATTATTTTCACAAGCAAAATGCTGCAGAATTCTATAAATAACAACACACTGTCTCCCACTGGTCATTCAATTTACACTCACCAGCATTCTGTTTTTCTTTTTGCTCGTTTTCTTCTACGCTGTGATTGGCAAAATAAAAATTGAACAAATAAAGTAAAATAAAAAACAAACTTAACTTTTAAAAACATAAGACACGACCTCCCAAGTTTACACAGAATGAACTGAACAGAATTCAGAAACATAGGAGAGTGAAATGTAAATTAGCAGAGAAAAAGTTGCTTTGGTTGTCGTGCCAGGATCAAACGAGTGCCAAACGTATAGGGAAAGTTGCACAATGCACAATTTCTAACCATTCAATGAGATTCTCTTGGCGCATGCGTTATACGTCAGCCATCCTTGAATAGGAGAATACTCCAGAGGAAGAGCCGATTAATTATGGATATAATCCTCAAAATATAACAGTTTACTAAAATAAAGACATAAGAAACGTACATTAGTCACAAAGAAAATATAAATACGTAATTGGTGACATTAAGATATAATTAAAAATTGAACGCCCAGCGATGGCGCCTGCGAACTCGCATCGGCAGTGCCTATTGTTCAGAAGCAGAGAGAGACAGTCTAGCGTTCCTTTACCTTGAAGATGAGACAAGGTAAATCTACAACCGTTGATGATGGATTCGGAAAACTTTATCGCCCCAAATAAATTACAAAAAAAAAAAAACTCTTGTGAAAATATGGGAAAAGTTAGTTAAGAATAATAAATCTAGACCATAATAATGTATTGAAATACAATATGCCTGGAACACAAATATGTATATATATATATATATATATATATATATATATATATATATATATATATATATATATATCTGTATGTATTTTCATAAAGGTAACATAGCTACTAATCTGTCGTTGTATTATGATGGCAGCTGTTTCTTAGAAACCGCCATCTTCGGTCAGTTGCACACCACGTGCTTCGGTTATCAAACATCTAACTTGCTCAAAGGGTATTTTACGACACACAGACATACATACGCAAATCAAGAATCTTTCTCCAAACACACACACAGACACACACACACTCGCATTCAAACACACACACACTCGCATTGACACACACACGCAAGCACACACACACACACACACACACACGAACACACACATACACACTCACATATACACGCCCATACACTCATGTACTTCTGGGAGTATTTCTGCTTGATTTTCTACATATAAATGTAAATGATATGCCATATATGTTATTAAAAGATTATATACATTGCAATGTGTGTATATTTAGGTGTGTATATTTACGCATTCTTCACACATTCACATGTATCAGAGCACCAATATACTTACACATACACACATAGATATACATACTTTCCTCAACACACTCATACACACCACACACACAAACACACACACAAACACACACACATATGAGCATATTTATTATTTTAAGCATTTATGTATGAGTGTATATATATATATATATATATATATATATATATATATATATATAT
>NC_069005.1:33782480-33784980 GCF_001194135.2 Octopus bimaculoides
AATTTACATATATACATATATAAACACGCACATATTTATGTATGCTTATCTATCTATCTATCTATCTATCTATCTATCTATCTATCTATCTATCTATCTATCTATCTATCTATCTATATATATATACATATATGCCTTATCATTCCATTTTGCCTATGATAACCTTATCTCACTGTTATATGAACAGTCTCTATCAATCATTCAATCAATCAACGATGTAATTTATCTACATCCGTGTGTGTGTGCTTTTGTGTATGTGTGTGTTTGCATGTCTGTGTGTGAAAAGAGAGAGAGAGAGAGAGAGAGAGAGAGAGAGAGAGAGAGAGAGAGAGAGAGAGAGAGAGAGAGAGAGAGATAGAGAGAGAGAGAAAGAGAGAGAAAGAGAGAGATAGAGATACAGAGAGAGAGAGAGAGAGATACAGAGAGAGAGAGAGGGAAGTAGAATCCATATATGAGTCTTTGCCACGTTTAAGAGCAACATATATACACACCTACACACACATGCACGCATGCACACAGACACACACGCATCTATATAATTCTCTCTACTGTTTATCTCGTATTCTCTTATCTGGCCATATTAGAGATCGTCTTTATCAACCAGGCTATCGACCATTCAATGATCTAATTGATATATCTATAGAGCTCTATATTTGTATATCTATGTATCTATATTGTTGTGTTGCTTGTTACATGTCTTTACAGCTATAAAAGAAAGAGAATTGACTCGATCTGGAACAGGCGGGACATCAATCAACCCATCAAATTTCGGCCCTTCAATGGTTTTATTTCCCCAATCAGAATAGACCACTCAGAAACGTGGATGGTTACATAGAAAAAAATACACACAGATCCAGAGTTTTTAGGCTGATGTTTTTACAGTCTATGTCTCTACTACATACGCAGACCTACTGATCCACCCCGGTTTAGTCCTACACTAGTTTGTGAATAGTAAATCAAAAGCCATAAGCCGTTTTCACTCTTTGATCAGGCAATTGAATAATGGGTCTCTCAGATAAATCACTTTCCTGGTTAGAGACGGAAAGACATATAGAGTACCCAGGGTATTCAGTATATAGACCAAAGTGAGTTTAAGACTGTGCGTTCACTAAAACCACACTCCCATAAGTTTACTTTACATTTATATTTATTCTAATGCTTGCATAATGTTTCTGTCAATTAATTAATTAACGTTGCCTATGTTTACCATGTTATGAACAGTTGCCATATGAATATATGGAAAACAAAAGAAGGGACCGTTCAAAGCAGCACTATACACGTTTCGATAACCTGGTTATTATTATCAATGCACAGTATATTACATATCTATTAGATCCCAATTGCATTATATGTATATGTTTATACGTGAGTGTCTGAGGATTTCTGTACGAATATGTATATATATATATATATATATATTTATGTGCTACATACATACATATATATACGTATACACATGCATACGCTTACACTGACACATAACTCTTATTTATACAGGTCTTGCAAACGAAAGTCAGAAAGCCTCTTGGTTTGCTGACTCGTACGTTTGCAATAATCCATTCTCATTCGAAATAGATTGGCTCATAAATCTGTAGCTTATATGTCAACATAATCTATCTATCTATCTATCTCTCTATCCCTCTCTCTCACTATCTATCTATCTATCTATCTATCTATCTATCTATCTATCTATCTATCTATCTATCTATCTATCTATCTATCTATCCCTCTCTCTCTCTCTCTATCTATCTATCTATCTATCTATCTATCTACCACATTCTCACACTCTCCAATTATTCTCTTAATTGGACCACGTGATCTTTCTGAATTGGTTATCAATTCAGCCGTAATTAACGAAAGCTTAATTACAATATCACATTTGATTAGCTTTGACCTGTAATCATATCGTTTTCCGTATATTCCTGCTGCTCTTGTTGTTACTGCAGTTATTGTTGGGGCTGTTGTGGTTGTTGCTGTTGCTGAGATTAAAACCAAATTTAGTTTGATCGTTAGTCCTGTTGCTACTGTTGTTGTTGTTGTTGTTGTTTAGCCCCGGGTCAAATTTAATCAACTTTGATTGACCTATGTTTAAAGACATTCCGGTCGTGACCATTCTATTTTCTTTCTACATACAGAGAAGGCATTATGCAATATGCTCTTTTCTGTGATGGTACAGTCTTCTTTTGAGTGGGACTCAGCTACTATTTCTAGTAGTTCAGGTAGTGCTTTAACTATCTATATTTCTAGTGTGTTGGCTTACTCTATATATACCCGCTCTGTTTATCTACCCACTGCACAATAACAGGAACGTAATGAGCCTACTGCCGGTGGACGGCGTTGCCAACTTATCACATATTAATTAGGCATTTGAAAGTGAAACTGTCCTGTTTGTAAAAATATTCTGTGAACAATGGCGATGCAATCGTCGTGTGTAATGTCAAAATATTTTCAAATGCAAAAAAGCTGTTTATCTCTTCGCCTGTTATTCTTTCACTTAAAA
>NC_069005.1:33786769-33787151 GCF_001194135.2 Octopus bimaculoides
ATATATATATATATAACGGGGTAACGTTTCTGCCAGCTCGTCGCCTTCTGTGCTAGCAATATTGTCCGATGCAATGGACGGGTCTAATGCAGCTTGGAATGTAGTGTCATCGCAGACGAATCAAGAATTTGGGAAGTCAGAATATATGTCGGACATGAAAATCAAATTTGATTGCAGCAGTATTTGAACTCGAAACATGAAAGAGCAGAAACTAACAGAACATGTATTTACAAATTCTCTCGAACGATTCTCTGAACATATTGTCCCTCTCTGTCTATCTGTCTGTCTTTCGCTCTCAAACACACACACATATACATACATACATATATATATATATATATATATATATATATGTATGTATGTATATGAATATATATATATA
>NC_069005.1:33787317-33790771 GCF_001194135.2 Octopus bimaculoides
TATATACGTATAAATGTGTGTATATACCTGTTTTCATGTATATACGTTTTACGCATATATTCACCCTGTATAAATATATATAAGTGTACACACGTACACAGACACATACTGACATATACACATACACAGATGTGTGATTGTGTGTGCATGCATGTGCGTTTGTGTATGTGTGTACCGTGCAGCAATTCCTCATATATATATATATATATATATATATATATATATATGCTTGCAAGTGTATATATTTAAGCATACACGTACATACTCGTACATACGCATGTACACAAATAAGCATACATATACATACCTCACTGCCCTTTACCTTTACCCACCTTTCTTCCATCGCTCCTGCCCCTTCTCCATTCTTCTTTCCCCCTTCGCACCTCACCCACTCACTTTTAGCTTTCAAAGAAAGACAAGATGTATTTCATTTTCTCTCTGACCAATTCCTCAGTTTTTCTGTGATTTATTACCACAGTTCCTGATATCCTGATAGTCTTGTGTTCTACGATGGCATCTAATTCGCAAGTAGCAGCTACGCTAATATTTCAATTCATTTTCAAAAGATCGCGTTGCTTCTAATGCTGCTGCTGCTTTTGTTATTGTTGTTGTTGTTGTTGTTAATGCTGCGGTTGTTAAAGTTATTGTTGTTAATGCTGTCGTTGTTGTTGTTGTTTTCTTGTCGGCAATGTAGAAGTGGGTTGTTTTCCGCATTTATTTTCGCTAGTAACAGCAACAAGAACAACAAGAACAAAACCAAAACAGCAGTAATTATAACTATATCACAAATTATCGCGATGAAGACAATTGCACGCGTACACGCATATCGACATCACATCCATATACATACATATATATCTACATACATAAATATATACACACGAATATTCACGCCTACGCACCATACATATACATACACGCACACACGCGCACACATTTATATTTCTACCTTTATATGTCTGCCTGTTTGTGTGTGTGCGTGCGTGTTTGTCTGTGTTTGTTTGTACGGGCGTATGCATACATATATATATAGGTAACTGCGCATGTTTATCATGTGATGAGCTGGCTGTGTTTAAATTGTGTATTATCTACATAGCTTCACAAGATTCTGTTGAGCACGGATTGGTCAAGAAAGTACCTATCATTGAGGAGACAAAATCACACAGAAACGTGGCGTCTGATAGTCCACTGACTTCTTCTGGAAGTCCTTGCTCTGTTACTCGTGAAGTCTAAAGGCAGAGGTTTATTGTTCGATAGAAAATTCTGTTTTGGAACATATATATATATATATATATATATATATATTTCCCTACACACACACACACATAGACAGACAAACAGATACAAACTCCCCCCCCACATTTATAAATGCTTTTGCGTCGCCGGTTCGAGCCTCGCTCAACCCTCGTCCCGCTCCACCAAACTCCATCTCCGGTTACACTGCAAAGACACGACTCGTCTATTAGTGACTTCATTATTGAAACAGCTTGTTTTGGGGATATTCGCGAATGTTCTGTTCCGATATTAGTGTTTAGAGACTGGAAGTTCCAACATCATATTTTCTTAACGAACGCTTCACTGATTGATTAGTTAGTAGGAAAGAAGATCGATAAGAAGTGATCGGTACATAAATGACATCCTACATAATATCAAATGTTAGATTCATACTTTGCACACACACACACACACACACACACACACACACACACACACACATAGACACACACACATATATACAGGTACAAGCACATACGTATATATACAAACACGTGTGAAATAATATCTGTATTACATACATACACACGCAAAAACACACACACACATATCTCTGTACAATATACATACACATAAACACACAAACATATATATATATATACACAATGTCTCTATTCTATACAAACACACACACATATACACACATACACACACACTCACACACATATATGTATATATCTATGTGCATAGACGTTCCTATACTCGTGTGTCAAAGGGGCATACAAGCGTACACAGACGCTGACGCACACAGACGCCTGTTTAAGGATGTATGACCATATAAGCATACCTCTCTGTGAATGTGTGTGTTTATCTATCCGTACAGAATTGTACACATACACACATATATATACTCATATATGCCTACACACAAAAACGCGCATGTTTGAAATTACAGATAATAAACAACGAATATAAGACGTATACACACACAAACACACGTGTAAACGCAAAAAATATCTAAGGGTATGTATGAGTAGAATTAGCTGTATTAGTAGCATTTAGTAGTGGTAGTAGCAGCAGTAGTAGTAGTTGTAAATGTTGTAGTCGTAGTATTGTGTATTTTCCTATTTGTGGCAAACTCCGCTGTACTCTATGTCGATGTGTTACAAATAAGTGGACCCTAATCATAGTTGTGTACGAAGAAAGCGGAATAGAAGTCCATCCTGAAGGTTTCGTGCAGTCGACGTCATTCGTCAGCACTCGTCCGTAAGTCAAAAATGATGGAAGAGGAACCCATTGCGGAAAAAAAGGATGAGACATCGAGAATACTACTACTACTACTACTACTACTACTACTACTACTACTACTACTACTACTACTACTACTACTACTACCAATAATAATAATAATAATGGCAATAATGATGATAACAATAATTACGTCATCAAATGCCCGACCAATCAAAAAGCGACTAGAAAAATTTAGTATCCTGATTACCATATTTTAATCTCCCTGACGGAGATGGCGAATGTTATTTCGAACACTTTAGGTATGAGAAAGTAATCCGGTTTGCAATCATGCAGTTGTAAATGTGTATGAGGGTTACATTGTGTTACTGCATATGTATGTATATGTATGTATATGTAGATATTTCTATATACATATATATATATATATATACACACATATATATATATACATATATATATATATATGCACACACATATATACATTCATATATATATATATATTATAGATGTGTGTGTGTGTGCATATATGTGTTTGTGCTTATGAGCACACACACACATGAATGCATTTCATGTACATATATACATCCCGGATATTCCACTGAGTGGATCAAGGGTGTAAAGGCGGAGAAGGTGTCCATGTCAAATGGTGATGCATCAACAGCTAAAACAATTAGCGAGTGGATGGCACATGCTGGTACTAAGTCGGCCTCCAGCATTTGACAGCTAGAATGTGTGTGTGTCGGGGGGAGGAGGCTGTGTACATTTTATATATGCATACATAATACATACATATACATACGCCTTATACATACATAATACATACATATACATACATAATACATACATATACATACATAATACATACATATACATACGCCTTATACATACATAATACATACATATACATACATAATACATACATATACATACATTTTATATATACATATATATATATATATTACATATATATATCA
This sequence comes from Octopus bimaculoides, assembly GCF_001194135.2. Taxonomy (NCBI): domain Eukaryota; kingdom Metazoa; phylum Mollusca; class Cephalopoda; order Octopoda; family Octopodidae; genus Octopus; species Octopus bimaculoides. The sequence goes on from NC_069005.1 coordinate 33,790,758, forward strand.
CTAAACATACACAC
>NC_069005.1:33793181-33793911 GCF_001194135.2 Octopus bimaculoides
GCGGGGGTGAGTGGAGAAGAAAGCAAAACAAAATGGCGGCGGATGAAGTGTAATACGAAAAGACAGGTGGGAGAGATGACAGAAAGCGGAAGAGAGAGAGAGCACGACAGGGGGAGAAAGATATACATAGACATGGAAGTGGGGGGAGTGATAGATAAAGAGAGAAATTGAGAAAGGTGGGGGAGGTGGGAGAGAGGTTAGAAGTGGGGGAGAGGGGGGGTGTAGGATACAATCTCAAATATTTCTTCATTTTTATCCACAATGTCCACCATTGTTGTGTTTATTGCTGTTTGTTATTGTTGATTGGTTTTTCTTGTATTCCTTTGTTTGTTTGTTTGCTGTGTTTTGCTTTTCCTGCCTGTTTATGTTATTGTTCTTTTGTTTTGTGGTGTGTTGTTATGGCTGTTGGTTTCGTGTCGCCATAAATGTTGTTGTTGTTGTTATTGCTGTCGTTGTTGTTGTTGTTTTGTTCTTGTATTCGTTGTCTTTGTTGTTGTTGCCAATGTTGTTCTCTTAAATATTGTTGTTGATGTTGTTGTTGTCCTACCTTTCTTTACACATCCTCCTCCGCCTTCTCCTCCTTTTTATCAACTGCTCTCTTATTTTGTTATCTCGTTTTCGTTTCACCGCTATTTTCACGTCTTTCGCCACCATCACCGCCACCACCGCTCAATCCCCTTCTCCTCCTCCACCACCACCACCACCACCATCACCACCACCACCACCACCA
>NC_069005.1:33794260-33795500 GCF_001194135.2 Octopus bimaculoides
ACCCCTTAGACTTGAAAATTAAATGTAATCTGAAATAAAGGCTCAATTTAAAATGTGTGTTTGGACAAACATAAATACATATACATACACACACACACACACACACACATATATATATATATATATATATATATATATATATAAGTCTGTGTGGAAAGTGGTTGTTCTTTCCTAGGGATATTCATCTAAGACGCACATGCTACACTTCAATTAGAATAGAACTCTCCATCCGATAGGATATGTGAAAAAAATAACAGTGTTTTTTTTTTACCTTAATAACAGTCAATTTTTGCCCTGATGAAGAATTTTGCTTTTTCAAGTTCATAATGCAATTTAATTGCATAAATGTGGATTTAAGTAATAAACCGAAATGCGCGTAGGCAACATGAACTGACAATTATAATAAATATATTGATTATTCTGTGTATATATTCTCCATTTTCTTTGAATGTATGTATGTATAGAGTAGAAAGGATGAACAAGTAAACAACTGTTATAATTTTAAATCATGGAATTTGTATATTTAAATATAAATGCTGAGTTGTTGCAACAGACGGTTAGAATAGAGTGCATCGTAAGACGTAAAGCAGTAGGGAGATGTGCAAATAGTCCCTTACAGTTGTTTCCAGAACAAATGCAAATACGGTGCATCTCATTCTCTCTTCGATGATGGAGTTGTTAACTACTAAATTCACCTACTAAGAATCTACTTCATATTTTGTCTCGAAGAAGACGGTACTGTCCACTAGTATATAGGTAGCTTATTTTTGTTCGCCGAGACATGTACCACATAAGCAACTATTCTTAAAACAGCAGTAAGAGAGTGTACATCTCATTAATCCCTTATTTCTGAAGACACATTCTATTCTAGAAAATCAATTATAACGACGCTGATATGTTTAACCCTGTAAATTCCATTGTCTAAGCTGATGCCAATTGTTTTGCCCGAGCATTCTTTCTTTATACTGTACATGTACCCGCTCAGTGATAGATCACTTATAGCCATTCATTATAGGAAGATACAAGACAAATTTTTGTATTAATCACAGACCAAGACTGACTTTTTAGTGGTAAGAAAAGATGAGTAACACTTGTATACACCTCTGATATTACGGCATTAGACGCAATTTTACCTGAACTCTAACTCTGTATACACCTCCCCCACAACCACACAAATCAAAACATGTATATATGTACACACACACACACACACACACACACACATGTATATATATATATA
>NC_069005.1:33797122-33797665 GCF_001194135.2 Octopus bimaculoides
ATGATGATGATGATGATGATGATGGTGATGATGATGATGATGAGGAGGAGGAGGGTAACGATTGAGATGACACTGATGATGATGAAGGCGATAATAGTGTTGTTGTCGGTGGTGATGCTGGTGATCATAGTGATGATGATGATGATGGTGGTGGTGGTGCTGGTGGTGATGATGGTGAGGATGAGGAGGAGCAGGAAGATGATGAGAAGAGAAAAAGTGTTGATAACGGTGGTGGTGGTGGTGATGGTGATGAATGAGAGAATGCGGAGGAAGCAGTCGGTGAAGATGACGGCGATGACGAGGTGTCATAATAATGGTGAAGTTGATGATAGTGACGAAGAATCCTGGTGCTAATGTTCATCATGATGTTAATAATGGTATTAAAAATGGAAAGGATAGCAAAACGTACGAATACAAACATATACGCACACAAATATTCCAATAAACTAACATTCAACTATACTTACATACACACACAAACACATACACACACGTATATATGTATATATATATATATATATATATATATATATATATATATAT
>NC_069005.1:33798762-33799964 GCF_001194135.2 Octopus bimaculoides
TATAAGACTCTATTTATATATGTAGTTTATATTCGGCTTGTTTATTGCCCGTTTGCAAGTTGCCACACTCAAGTAAATTCGTGAAGTCATGCATATATATCAAGTACACTCGTTGTAAAGTTTTTATAAGAGACCACTAGACGTGTTAGTTTTCTATTAATTTATTCTGTCTAGTGTGTTTTTGTATGTTTGTTTGTTTATATATTGATTTGTTAATTTGTTTTTTTTTAATTTCTATTTCGTTTCTTTCTTTCGCTATTAGTTAGTTTGAACAGTGAATGAAGGATAATCCAGGAATTATATATACATATGTGTGCGTATGTGTGTGTGCGTGTGTGTATGTAGACTCACAAGTCTACATATATATATATTTATACACATGCAATCATGCATACATACATACATACATACATACATACATGCATACGTACATGCATTCATACATATATATACACATATATCTGTATTAATGTATGTATGTGAATATGTATATACATATATTTGGAAAATGTATATACAGAAATATGTACATATATAGATATAGATATTTGCATGTGTGTATATAAATACGAGAACACATACACACACACGCGCACACACTCATATATATATATATATACATATATATATATCCTTGCATATATACATACAAACATACACACACATATTTATATATATATATGTAAAAAAGCGATAAAGGAAGAGAGAAATTGAGAGAGTTAGCCACACATGATTACACCGATCATTCACCGCGCGGGGGTAAACATGATCAGACACATCTAACGAGGTCAAACTAGAATATTATTGATACGCAGCACGCACAGATCTTCACACATATACTCACAAACCACATGCACAACACACGCTCATTCACACGTATGTGTGTCTGTGTGTGTATGCGTCTGTTTGTCTTAATACACACACACACACACACACACACACACATACACATATATATATGTCTATCAATATCACGTATGTTTCAATATACCTATGTTTTGTACGTACGTACGTATGTATGTATGTATGTATGTATGTATGTATGTATGTATGTATGTATGTATGATTAGTCGCACTGCATGGTACCTTGGCCAAGTGTCGTCTACTATAGCCTCGGTTCGAACAAAGCATTGTGAGTGGATTTTGTAGACGCAAACTGAAAGAAGTCCGTCGTACATATATATGTATATATATATATATAT
>NC_069005.1:33800762-33803393 GCF_001194135.2 Octopus bimaculoides
ATATATGAATGTATGTATATATGTGCACACATATAATTGATGATGTATTAAAAATATCTGAAACAATATTCTGACATCGAGGTGAATGTATTTGAAATATTTTCATATTTGTAGGAGTGAAAAAGACAAATAGTTAGACAGAAAGATACAAAAGATAGACACATAGATGCATTGATAGATAGATAAAAAGACAGAGAGATACACAAATAGATAGATCGATAGATAGATAGAGATAGAAAGAAAGATAAATAGAGAGAGAGAGAGAGATGTCGAAAGAGATACAGAAACAGTTTGTGTCAGAGAAGGAGAGAGAGGGAGAAAGACAGCGATCACGTGGTACAAAACAAACAAATTGGATGACATATTTGTGATGAGGACTGTAAAATTTATATTTCCACTGTAAACCTCAGCAATTCATAATTTCTAAGGGAGGAAACGACGCCATATTTTCACACTGTGTCACCTCTATGGTAATTCTTTCATTATATTCTTATATTCTGTTATTCTGTCACTGGTGCTGGAGTACGGCCATACTGTGGCTCCATTTTTAACGGAATTCAAATCGTGTATATCGATTTTGCTAGGATTTATAACAATGCGGTAGGATATAGCATGCGAAATGGATATCATCATAACCAGTGATAATAGAGTAAAATGGGTTCGAAGCAAGTCGACTACTACGGAAACTTCGAACTCATTGTCAAACACTTCCTGGCTTAATCTAGTACTTAACTGTATGTAGTGATTGCACAAATAAAACACACACAATAATATCTATCTGTCTATGTTATGCCATGTATGTATGTATGTATGTATGTATATATGTATGTATGTATGTATGTATCTGTCTGTCTGTCTGTCTATCTATCTATGTTTATGTTTCTTTTCATGTTTAGTTATAATAAACCAATTTTACATTAATCTGAGTAGTTACTCTACAGTTTTGTACTCAATAAGTTTCTTCTCAAACATGAAAAATGTTGACTGTGACTTCGAAGTTTCAGCCAGTTAACCCATCAAGTCACTGTTAACACCTGTTTAAAAGTAACCCCACCATATATATATATATATATATATATATATATATATATATATATATATATATATATAAATATATATATATATATATGTATATATATATATACACATACACACACACAGACTAGAGCAACCACACGCGCAAATACGCTCAAAGCGCAAAAATATCCTCAAATTGGTATGTTTCGTGCCATTAGTCTGTAGTCTGGTAGTCTAGATGCTCGATAAATCGCTTTTCCCCGCACAAAAACGTCATTCTCTCACAGAAAACATATCTCTGCTCATTTTGTACACATATGTACACGCACCCATATTTGCACACACATACACACGCTTTTGCACATTCACACACACACACACCTACATATATATGTATTTATGTATATATGTGTGTGTGTAAATGTACATAATGCATACGTATATACATACATACGTACATACATGCATACATGCATATGTACATACGTATATACATGCATATATACATACGTATATGCATGCATACATACATACATACAATGCAATTGAAGGAACTAGATGCATTTCAATGTCACATGCTGCCTATTTATGCACCAGAACCACGTGTCAGGCTGAGATTTGGAGTAAATGCGTTGTATATAAATCTGTAATAAACAACATTTTGGAGATGTACAATTCGCCATTCTTATTTTCAATGTCCTACACACACACACACACACACACACACACACACACACACACACAGACTCACACATGCACACACACGCTCACACAAGTATATGCCGGTGCAAGTTCTCGTGCGCGTTCGTGTGTGTGTGTGTGTGTGTGAAGAAGTAATTGCATGTGACTGGAAATTTAAATCATTAACTCAAAGTCGTCAATGAAATAATGACCTCTGATTACCGATCCCCCCCACCTCAAGCCTACTACTACTACTACTACTACTACTACTACTACTACTACTACTACTACTACTACCACTACCACCACCACCACCACCACCACTACTACTACTACTACTACTACTACTACTACTACTACTACTACTACTACTACTTCTGCTGCTGCTGCTGCTGCTTGTTCGTTCTAGTTCTTGTTCTTCTTCTTGTTCTTCTTCTTCTTCTTCTTCTTCTTCTTCTTCTTGTTCTTCTTCTTCTTGTTCTTCTTCTTCTTCTTCTTCTTCTTCTTCTTCTTCTTCTTCTTCTTCTTCTTCTTCTTCCACGGTTTGATGTTGCTAGCGATGGTAATGATTGTGACGATGTTGATAGACATGGATGTGTTGATGATGATGATGATGATAATGATGATGACAGTGACGACTGTGCTGTTGTTGCTGATGCTGTTGGCAGTAATGGTCTTGGTGGTGGTGGTGGTGGTGGTGGTAGTGGTGGTGGTCGGCTTCGTCTTGGTGGCAGCGTTGTTGAAGAAGAAGAAGAAGAAGAAGACGGATGTGGAGTAATGTTCAGCGTGCCTGACACGAACTCATTACCTACCTCACGAGAGAGAAATACTGACGTGGTAATTATCTTAAATTGAAACGACTGTTGAAGACATTGCACAAATTACACCATCCCCTTCCTCCTCCTCTTCCTCCGACTTTTCCTTCAGGAGACG
>NC_069005.1:33803609-33806670 GCF_001194135.2 Octopus bimaculoides
TTTAAAAGGGAGGACACATACCGGATAATCTGGATTTCGATTCCTCCTGGCACAGAGGAGAAAGACGAGTTGGTCACGACTGGAATGCCTTTCATCATCAGCCTGATCAATTACGGTTGACTATCTCTTCTTCTTCTTCTTCTTCTTCTTCTTCTTCTTCTTCTTCTTCTTCTTCTTCTTCTTCTCCTTTTTCTTCTTCTTTTTCTTCTTGCAGTCGTCCCCTTTGCTCCTTTTCTATTCTTCATCTTTAAACTCCCTCCTACCCAACATACAACCACCACCCAAATCAACCCCCTCCACCCACCACCTCAATCAATCTGCACCCCTCCCACCACTCTCTCATTAGCAATTACTCCCTCTGTCTCCCTCATCCCATCTCTATGATTCACTTCTGATGATTTCGTGGTCGCAATAAAGACTTCTATCATTGACTTGACACTGATAAGCACTCAACGTAACAATCAGTCGATCGATTTATCTCTCTGCTTAGACTTATCTATCTATCTATCTATCTATCTATCTATCTATCTATCTATCTATTTGTCTGTCTGTCCACCTATCTGCTTGCCTATCTATATCTATCTATACATACATACATGTATATGCCTATACATATATATGCACATGCGCATACATATAAATGTGAAATATATGTGTGTGTGTGAGTATGTATAAAATATCAACGCTAATACTTTGCAGGCATAATTATGTGTGTATACCTGAAAGAAGGTTGCTTCCTGACAACATTGTTCCGGGTTCAATCCTACTGCATGGCATCTTGGACGAGCAAGTGTCCTCTACTGTAACGTTTTGCCGACCAAAGCCTTGTGAGTGGATTTCGTAGACGGAAACTGAAAGAACCTTCTTTATAGCCACTACACATTCTTTATTCTCTCTCCTTGTTTCTTTCTGTGTTCCATTCTGAGGAAGAGCGTAAGCTAGAAACGTTAAAGACTTTTTCACTTCCCGAGCGTTATACTAATACATCTGCTTGTTGTCTACACCGTCTGTCTTCGTCATTTGTTTTTTTGTGAATTCTCCCCCTATATACATATATATGTGTGTGTGTTTGTGTCTGTGTTTGTCTCCCACCACCGGATGACAACTGGTGTTGGTGTGCCTATGTTGCAGTAACTTAGCGGTTCAGCAAAAGAGAAATAAATATGCACCAGGCGTAAAAAAAACCCCAACAAAAAGCAATCAGTACAATGGTCGATTCATTCGACTCAAATTTCTTCAAAGCGGTGCTCTAGCATGGCCGCATTCTAATAACTGAAACAAACAAACGATAAAAGATTAAAAGAAAAAAACAGTTGACACAGGACTACATCGAATCCAATGTCCTGATGGCATTCCTTCCCTTTATTTGTTAAAGGTTGTCGGCTGCTACTTCTAGCACGTCGGCAGACGACATAAAACTCTACCGTTTGCTAACCTGATTCATCCCAACCTCTCCCTAACCCCCACTGGTAACTGTACTTAGATGTCTTCATTTACAGTTCAATATTTTATTCATTTCGGTGTTGTTGTAGTTGAAGCTATTTTGTGGTTTGGGAATCAATAAAATGGCGGAGATACAAACCATGGCCGTTAAAAGCTGATGCATTCTGTTTTATGACATAAAATTAAGATGCTTTTTCCTTCGAACTTCTAAGAATGGTTTGGGTATGTTTTTGTTTATTTTCGTTATATATTTAATACCGGGTATAGGGTACATCAGTAGTTTGTACTTAAATCCTCCGTACAAATTAGGAGTTAATCATAAAATTTCCATCTCTCGTTGTGTTACGACGCTAACACACCAACACCATCGCCACCACCACCACTACCGCCACCACCGCCGCCGCTGCTGCCGCAAGCAACAACAGGGCCGTCATTATTTGTTCTAATGTCGCAACCAATTATTAACAACACAATAGAAACAGGATTAACATCTCTAAGCTACCAACTGGTAGACATAAAACCGTTGTTCCATCGTAAAAAAAAATGGCATTTACTGGGTCGCTGTCCCTTAAGTCTCATATGGCTTCGTAGTGAAGATGCTTGCTTTGTAGCCATGTCGTTCCGAGTTGGATCCCACCGAGAAAAAGCTTGGGCAAGTGACTTCGACAACAACAGCTTCGGGTCGATCAATGCTTGTCTTCTTCACGTTCTGAGTTCGAATTCCGACGAGGTCGACTTTGTCTTTCATCGTTTCAGAGTCGATAAATTAAGTACCAGTTGAGTACTGGTGTCGATGTAATCGACTGGCCCCCTCCCCCCAAATTCAGGCATTGGGTATACAGTAGAAAGGATTAAAGGCGGAGAACTGGCAGAGTCGTTAACACGCCGGGGAAATGCTTTACGGTATTTCGTCTGCCGTTACGTTCTGAGTTCAAATTTCGCTGAGGTCGACTTTGCCTTTCATCCTTTCGGGGCCGATAAATGAAGTACCAGTCAAGTACTGGGATCGATTTAATCGACTATCCACCTCCCCTCAAATTACAGGACGAGTCTACACGGATTTTCTAAATCAATCCTCGTGCTTGGTCCTGATTGAGTAGATCTATGACCAGAGACACTCTAGCCATGGCCATCACCCTTTACCCACGAATTAAAATACACCTTTGACTCCGAGGTGGTGATGGTGGTGCTGATCAGGGTGATCGCGGAAATGGTAGAGAACGTCGCGATGGTGGTGGTTGTGGTGGCGGCGACGAGCGTGATAAGGATAGTAGCGGCGGTGATGGTGGTGGTGTCGAAAGTGGTGATGACTGTGATAGTTGTGATGGTGATGCCGATGCCAATGATGCCGAAGGCAGTTGCTGCACGTAGTAAAGATGGTCACGACCGTAGCGCTGGAGACGTCGACAACGATGATGATGGTGCTGGTGATTGTGCTGGTAATTGTGATGATGATGATGATGATGATGATGATGAAGATTGTAGCGATCATTGTCTAAACTGTCGGTGAATGAGGAGCGCGTCTATAGAATAAGTGTCTTATTACTGTCATATAGTGGAGCATTTGCAGAGAGGGAGAGAGAGAGAGTGAGAGAGAGAGAGAGAGAGAGAGAGAGAG
>NC_069005.1:33806680-33807279 GCF_001194135.2 Octopus bimaculoides
ATTGCTGACAGAAAAAAATTAATCACTATCAAACATGCCAATTTCCAAATTGGGCCGTAATTATGGCTTTTCACATGTGGCCACACACGCGCACACACACACACACACACACACACACACACACACACGCGCACGCGTACACATATTGAAACAGAGCTACATTCGTACACATGTATTTGTGAGTGTCTTAGTGTCGCTATGAATGTGTGTGTGCGTGTATGTGTGTGTGTGTATATATTATATGTATTTGTATGTGCGAGGGTGTGGGTATGTGTATATACATATATGTGTATTTATGAGTGTACTCACGTGTAGTTATATATACGTGTACGTGTTCATACGTGTCTTTCGTAAGTTTGCTTTGTAATTATTAGAATTAGTCCGCCGAAAAAGTTATCTGGTTTCTAACAAAGACTGGCAACTCCATAGATGGATAACAGAAGTGGGAATGAGAGACATGCTAAAGACTTAGAAAAGTCTTGTATATCCGTACTGTTCCGCTTACTACCGACTATGTTAGAAAGAGCGTATTATATTTATGTATGCGTGTCGTCCTCTCTACTCTTTACATGAATATGATATATATATATATATATATA
>NC_069005.1:33812343-33818148 GCF_001194135.2 Octopus bimaculoides
TACATGCATATATATGTGTATATATATACATATATATATATATATACATGTACATACATGCATATATATGTGTATATATATACATATATATGTATAATGTATACCTAAATACATATTCCTATACGCCATAAACACACACACACGTTCACTGCACGCGCACGCACACATACACAATCGCACGCATACACAATCGCACACATACACACTCATAGACACACACATTTATTTGTATTGGCGCCCACGAGCAGGCAGTGTAATTATTAAACATACGACTACAGACTGGCACGATGTGAATTCTGACATCCTGTAAGTAGCGGTGCTGCGTTTCAAGCTCAGAAGCAGATGTTGTGCTCATCAGTTTAATCAGCGGCCGGTCACACAAAATATCAAGAGTCATAAGTAGCAGCGATCCAGGTGAAAAGCCAGCATGGTTGATCTGTCATGGACGGATGTTTCACAATACAAATGATCGGCTGTAATTGACTCTGTTATTAAACTAGTCGCTCTCTACGTCACTGTATGTCTCTAGTTCGGCTGGCTTCTGTATATATCACACACTCTCTCTCGCCCTCTGCAATTATCTATCTATCTATCTATCTATCTATCTATCTATCTATCTATCTATCTATCTATCTATCTATCTATCTCGCACTCTCTATCTATGTTCCAATGCATAAACATATGCAAATTTTTATCTACATTCGTATGCACAAGCATATAACATACAAAAATATGTTATACAGTCATACACATACAAACACACACATATATGTATATAGTCTTCATACGTAAAAATTATGCACGTGCACATACACAATCTCACTCGGATGCACACACACACACACACACACACACACACACACACACACACACACACACACACACACACACACACACACACACACACACACACACACACACACACACACACACATATATATATATATATATATACACAGGCGGAAAAAATTATATACGCACGAATGTGTGCTATAAAATTATAGCACACATACACATGTGAACAGACACAAAATAAAACGCATATATATCATGTACACATGTATGTAAATATATATATATACATACATACAAACATGCATATATATATATGTGTGTGTGTGTATGTGTGCGAGTGTGTGTGTGTTTATGTATGTATATATATATATGTAAAGATATGTGTGCGTATGTTGTGTGTGTAGATGGCCGCCGGAAGTATTTCTCGATTCCTCTGGAAACCTTTCAATTATGGAAGGAAAACGATTCCATTTCCATTGTTCCCAATTGAAATTATATACACAGGCAAATATATATACACAACAAATTATATACACAAGCAAATATGTGTGTTTGATTTCCTTCCATACTTTTACACCAGTAATTGTAGGCTTACAAAATGTTCTCATGCATTTGCTCGCGCGCGCGCACATACACACACACATTCGAACACACACAACCCATTCACACTGTCAGGCATATATATATATATATACGCACATACATCTAAACACACACACATATATGCATATATATTCATGCATACACACACATATATATATACATACACAAATGTACTTTTGTGTGCAAATGTGCACATACACACGCACACGAAAGAGATATAAATGCGCACACACTGACTCACATACATGTGTATACATATATGTATGCATGTGTATGTCATCATTCATCAAGCTAAGTTTTGTGTAAACATATATATGTATAAACGTACACCCACACACACACACACACACAGACGTATGTATATAGATAAACATGTGCACATATATTTATACATACATAATATACACATTTCGTTTCAACTACAAGTACATAAATATCTGTCTTTGCATTTGAAACTTTGCGTATGCATATATACTCTGAAGCGTACATGAACCACACATACTTACGTCAGCGTCCGCATATATATATATATATATATATATATTTCAATTTTTTTTCTCCGTGTTTTTCTCCTTGTCTCCGTATTCTTTCTGTTGAAGAGCGTAGCTCGAAACGTCAAAGACTTTCCGTATTCCCGAGCGTCATACTAATATATACTTTTGTTATTTACACCACCTGTCCTCGTCTGTTGTTATTTTTTGTATATTCTCCCATATATATATATATGCTTGATCGCTAAATCTACAAGCTTTTTTCATTCTCTCTTTGTTTATTTCCTCTTATTCCTTTCTATTGAAGAGCGTAGGCTCGAAACATAAAAGACTACCTCACTTTCCCAAGCGTCAAACTAATACTCCTACTTGTTGCTCATGCGCCTGTCTTCGCCTTTTGTTATTCTGTAAATTTCGGCTATATATATATGCAGTCAAAGTAATTATAATAGTATGAAGAGGTCAATGCTTCCTTCCAGTGTGCTCTTTACATTTATTAGCAATTCGTTACTACATATTCACATCGCTACATCGCTACATTTTTCATCAAATAGAGTAGGATAAGTTCTATGATTCAACCCATATAAATATATATAGCTAATACATAATACATTTGTGTTTATGTATCCGGTTGAAGTTCTATAATTCCCTTTCCACATTCTAATCACTCATCATTTACGTCTCAGTTATGCAATGGTGTGTGTGCTCATGTATTAAATATATTTGTGTCTACACATCTGCTCTATTGTTACTTAATGTTTAAATTATATATAACAGATTCAATGCTTGTTTATATAAACGAGACATTATAGTTTCTTTTAAGTGAGATTATCTGGATAGCTAATAAGGTCTTCGTTTAAGAGTCAGTCGATGTTACAACTTTTATAAGATGTTAAGATACCACAAAATAATATAAAAATCGCTTGATCGACCTGGCTATCCTGGATGATTTTCTACGTCACTGGTTACAATACGCTTGGCATCGTTTTAGCTCCCAGATGATGCCACTCTGCTGGCGAGCAGGCCCTGATCGGAAGGGCTAGTCCATCGCAGGGTGACCCATTGACAGCTGAGTGAACTGCAGCAACGTGCAATGAAGTGTTTTGCTCAAGAACACAACACACCACTTGGTTAGGGAATCGAACCCACGATCTAGCGATCGTCAGCGTAAAACCCTAACCACTAAGCCACGTGACTTCACAAATTCCATATTATCATCCCATATTTCAGTACACTCTTAGTGAAAGACCATCACTGTATAATGGAATTTTGGCTCCTTTAGACCAGAAAAAAATTAACTATATACGTTTCTTGGGTGTTTTGCTTTTCAGAATTTCGTTTTAAAACAAAAAATAAAGATCTGTTCCATAAATTACAGAGCGAATTAGATGGTATAAAATATGCCAACTGATATTGTAGGTTACATTAGTATTGAAAAAAACAAACAAACAAACAAAAACATATATGTGTTGTTAGGCTCACGTGAAGTCGCCTTTGTAATGATCTAAATGTATATGTATGTTGATTATATCTAATCTTAAAGTCATTTTCTGTCACGACAGCGTAATCAATTACATTGTGATTAATGTGAGATGTGACAGTGACTGCTTAGATAACTGATTTTTCTAAATAATTGCTGTTGACTGGGAATACGTTCTGTGAATGATAGTTGCGTTTTGCTTTGTTAATATTCTTTGAATTATTCATTTGTTTTTCATTGCTGAAGAATGATAATCTGTTATCGAATTAGTGTTCAGAGGATCGAGGTTGGAGTTTTGCTATATTTATGAGAAAGTGTAATTTTACAAGATGGGGGAATATATTTCTAACCTAAGTGCCTAATATCGATTGGATATGTTGGATTCAGTCACGTGACATTCCTTTTGCGCTTGTTTTTATGTAGGCTGATGGTATTTAATCGTTTCTTTCAATCGCAGACGATAACGCCATATTGAGTATATGTATTTGCTTCATCATTAGAGAAGCTTGAGGTTCACTTTCATTTACATAAATTACTCTGCGTATTTTTTCTAAAAGCAATGTTGGATAGTTGAAGTCATGATGCAGGCACGCACACACACACATGCATGGGTGTGTGTGTGGTGTGGTGTGTAGTGTAGGGGTGTGTATGAGTTAAGTACACACACACACGGCGTGCGCGCGCACACACACACATACACACACGGCGTGCGCGCGCGCGCGCGCACACACACACACACACACACACACGCATATTTCTATTAACGCTTCGTCCAAATGTAAATTTTGTATAATATGATTCTTTGTCTGAAAAATTTCTAATAGGAAATTTCTTTTATCCAAAATGTACAAGCTTCTAATTCCTATTAGCAAATGAAACACGTGTAATGGTGAAAGAATTTCCAACTTCCTATTTATGCCATTATATAATTACAATATTAATATAAATCATAAGAAGCATCTTCTAGAGGGCTTTTGAAGGATACTTTAAAAAAATTAAATTGCTATAACTTATAGAAAAGAAACAAAAGGATAAAGAGAATAAGATTTTGTACGTATATATGCAGATGTATGTTTTTATATTTATGCATATCTATCTATCTATCTGTCAGTCTGTCCGTCTGTCTGACTGTCTGTCTGTCTGTCTGCCTGCCTGTCTATCTGTGTGTGTGTGTGTGTGTGTGTGTGTATGTGTGTTAAATGATCTGTATTAATGTATAATAGAAGTATCTTTAAGAAGGAGAAATTGAAATTAACAGGTCAATTTTGCCCGTCTTCAAAGTTATAAAATAAAAATTAAAAGAAAATCGATGAATTAATTGCCTCCTAATTAATTACCTTTATATGTAAATAAATTAATAATTCATTTAATAAACCATTTTCTCTGAATTTTATACAGTAAACATACGAAGCTGGACATCGGCGTACAACACGTCTGACTGACGCAAATATATAAGCAAAACTATGAAATAACAACAAAAATAACAATAATCATAATAATAATAATAATCCTTTTACTATTGGCACAAGGCCCGAAATTTGAAGGGAGGGGACCAGTCGATTACATCGACCCCAGTGATTTACCGGTACTTAATTTATCGACCCCGAAGAGATGAATGGTAAAGTCGATCTTGGCGGAATTTGAACTCAGAACGCAAGGACGGACGAAATGCCGCTAAGCATTGATAATAATGATAATAATAATGATAATAATAATAATAATAATAATAAATGTTTAACTTTTATTTTATTCTTATTTTAGCTGGTCTATGAAAGACTTATGATAGAAAGTATACAGTAAAATGCCTGACGCAACTCTTACTACCAATATTCGCAATTTCAACTCCCATTCACAGTTACATAAACCAATAATAGCAACACAATTGGCTGATTAACCAGTCAGCTTCCTGTATATCTCCTCACATTTTCCTCGTCGCCATCTTGTTATTTCTGTTGGTCTTGTTCATAATGTTATTGTCGTCATTGATGATAATATTCTTATATTCCGTGTTGTTAGTGTTATTATTGTTGTTGCTGTTGTTGATGGTGGTGATGGTGATGACGTTGGTAATGTTGCGGCTGAACATGTTTTGTTGATGATGATGTTATTACTGTTGTATATGTTGTTGTTGTTCTTTCGCTATATTCTCATTTTCCTAATCTCCAGTTTCATTATATTTCACGCTCTCTCTGTCACACCACTTGTCTGTATCCCTCTCACCTTTCCTCTCCTCCTCCTCCTCCTCCTCCTCCTCCTCCTCCTCTTCTTCCAATTCCTCTTCCTTCTCATCCCACTTTCTCTACGTCTTTTTCTCTCTCCCCTTCCCCCCTCTATTCACTGCTTCATCAATGATGTTAAGATTACGGTTTCCGGAATCCTTAAATTTCTTTGACGTAAAATATTTGTTACACATCTCTACTTGGTGAAAGAACTTCC